>NC_072736.1:93464362-93560501 GCF_026930045.1 Uloborus diversus | reverse complement strand
ATTCAATTTTATATTTTTTTCGTTATTTTTGTAGACTGTCAAAAGCGTTGTAATACGAAGAGGGCGTAGCGCGGATGGTAAAGCGCTCGCTTAGCATGCGAGAGGAACCGGGATCGATACCCGGCGCTTCCACGCGTCTTTTTTCAAACTTCTTCCAAGATTATATTTATATTTCTTCCTTTTTTTTTTGAAAACTTTCAAAAGCTCTTGTCTACGAAGGGGGCGTAGCTCAGATGGGAGAGCGCTCGCTTAGCATGCGAGAGGTACCGGGATCGATACCCGGCGCTTCCACGTGTCTTATTTTAAACTGCTTCCAAGATTTAACTTTATATTTTGTTCCGTTATTTTTGTAGACTTTCAAAAGCTCTTTTCTACGAAGGGGGCGTAGCTCAGACGGTATAGCGCTCGCTTAGCATGCGAGAGGTACCGTGATCGATGCCCGGAGCTTCCACGTGTCTTATTTTAAGCTGCTTCCAAGATTTAAATTTATATTTTGTTCCGTTATTTTTGTAGACTGTCAAAAGCGTTGTAATACGAAGGGGGCGTAGCGGGGATGGTAAAGCGCTCGCTTAGCATGCGAGAGGTACCGGGATCGATATCCGGCGCTTCCACGCGTCTTTTTTCAAACTTCTTCCAAGATTATATTTATATTTTGTTCCGTTATTTTTGTAGACTTTCAAAAGCTCTTTTCTACGAATGGGGTGTAGCTCAGATGGTAGAGCGTTTACTTAGCATGCGAGAGGCGCCGGGATCGATACCCGGCGCTTCCACGTATCTTTTTTTTAAAACATTTTCAAGAAGTAAAGGATGAATTCTAAACTCAAAAATCGTTTAAAGAAATTTTTATTTTTTATTCCGTTAATTTTTAGGACTTTCAAAAGCGCTGTAATACGCAGAGGGCGAAACTCAGATGGTAGAGCGCTCGCTTAGCATGCGAGAGGTACCGGGATCGATACCAGGCGTTTCCACTGGCCAGTTTGTAAAATTCTTCCAAGCTTGAATTTATATTTTCTTCCTTTATTTTTGTAGACTTTCAAAAGCGGTGGTCTACGAAGGAGGCGTAGCTCAGATGGTAGAGCGCTCGCTTAGCATGCGAGAGGTAACGGTATCGATACCCGGTGCTTCCACGTGTCTTTTTTCAAACTTCTTCCAAGATTATATTTACATTTTGTTCCGTTATTTTTGTAGACTTTCAAAAGCCCTTTTATACGAATGGGGCGTAGCTCAGATGGTAGAGCGCTCGCTTAGCATGCGAGAGGTACCGGGATCGATTCCCGGCGCTTCCACGTGTCTCATTTTAAACTGCTTCCAAGATTTAAATTTATTTTTTGTTCCGTTATTTTTTTTAGACTTTCAAAAGCTGTGCATACGAAGGGGGCGTAGATCGGATGGAAGAACGCTCACACAGCATGCGAGAGGTACTGGGATCGATACCAGGCGCTTCCACTGGTCTTTTTTTTAAATTCTTCCAAAATTAAATTTATATTTTCATCCTTTATTTTTGTAGACTTTCAAAAACGCGGGACGACGAAGGGGGCGTAGCTCAGATAGTAGAGCGCTCGCTTAGCATGCGAGTGGTACCAGGATCGATACCTGGCGCTTTCACGTGTCTTTTTTTAAACTTCTTCCAAGTTTAAATTTATATTTTCTTCCGTTATTTTTGTAGACGTTCAAAAGCTCTGGCCTATGAAGGCGGCGTAGCTCAGGTGGTAGAGCGCTCGCTTAGCATGCGAGAGGTACCAGGATCGATACCTGGCGCTTCCACGTGTCTTTTTTTAAACTTCTTCCAAGTTTAAATTTATATTTTTTTCCCTTATTTTTGTCGACTTTCAAAAGCTCTGGTCTACGAAGGAGGCGTAGCTCAGATGCTAGAGCGCTCGCTTAGCATGCGAGAGGTACCGGTATCGATACCCGGCGCTTACACGTGTCTTTTTTTACACTGCTTCCAATATTTAAATTTATATTTTGTTCCGTTATTTTTGCAGACTGTCAAAAGCGTTGTAATACGAAGGGGGCGTAGCGCGGATGGTAAAGCGCTCGCTTAGCATGCGAGAGGTACCGGGATCGATATCCGGCGCTTCCACGCGTCTTTTTTCAAATTATACAAATATAATATTTTATACTGTATAATTAAGCTTTACCATCCCCGCTATGCCCCCTTCGTATTACAACGCTTTTGACAGTCTACAAAAATAACGGAACAAAATATAAATTTAAATATTGGAAGCAGATTAAAAAAAGACACGTGGAAGCGCCGGGTATCGATACCGGTACCTCTCGCATGCTAAGCGAGCGCTATACCATCTGAGCTACGCCCCCTTCGTAGAAAAGAGCTTTTGAAAGTCTACAAAAATAACGGAACAAAATATAAAGTTAAATCTTGGAAGCAGTTTAAAATAAGACACGTGGAAGCGCCGGGTATCGATCCCGGTACCTCTCGCATGCTAAGCGAGCGCTCTCCCATCTGAGCTACCCCCCCCCCCTTCGTAGACAAGAGCTTTTGAAAGTCTTCAAAAAAAAGGAAGAAAATATAAATATAATCTTGGAAGAAGTTTGAAAAAAGACACGTGGAAGCGCCGGGTATCGATCCCGGTTCCTCTCGCATGCTAAGCGAGCGCTTTACCATCCGCGCTACGCCCCCTTCGTATTACAACGCTTTTGACAGTCTACAAAAATAACGGAACAAAATATAAATTTAAATATTGGAAGCAGTTTAAAAAAAGACATGTGGAAGTGCCGGGTATCGATACCGGTACCTCTCGCATGCTACGCGAGCGCTCTACCACCTGAGCTACGCCCCCTACGTAGAAAAGAGTTTTTGAAATTCTACAAAAATAATGGAACAAAATATCAAGTTAAATCTTGGAAGCAGTTTAAAATTAGACACGTGGAAGCGCCGGGTATCGATCCAGGTACCTCTCGCATGCTAAGCGAGCGCTCTACCATCTGAGCTACGCCCCCTTCGTAGACCAGAGCTTTTGAAAGTCTACAAAAATAACGGAAGAAAATATAAATATAATCTTGGAAGAAGTTTTAAAAAAGACGCGTGGAAGCGCTGGGTATCGATCCCGGTACCTCACGCATGCTAAACGAGCGCTCTACCATCTGAGCCATGCCCCATTCGTAGTACAATGCTTTTGAAAGTCTACAAAAATAACGGAACAAAATATAAAGTTAAATCCTGGAAGCAGTTTAAAATAAGACACGTGGAAGCGCCGGGTATCGACCCCGGTACCTCCCGCATGCTAAGCGCGCGCTCTACCATCTGAGCTACGCCCGCTTCGTAGACCAGAACTTTTGAAAGTCTACAAAAATAACGGAAGAAAATATAAATATAATCTTAAAAGAAGTTTAAAAAAAGACGCGTGGAAGCGCTGGGTATCGATCCCGGTACCTCTCGCATGCTAAACAAGCGCTCTACCAACTGAGCTACGCCCCTTTCGTAGATTAGAGCTTTTGAAAGTCTGCAAAAATAACGGAACAAAATATAAATTTAAATATTGGAAGCAGTGTAAAAAAAGACACGTGGAAGCGCCGGGTATCGATACCGGTACCTCTCGCATGCTAAGCGAGCGCTCTAGCATCTGAGCTACGCCTCGTTCGTAGACCAGAGCTTTTGAAAGTCGACAAAAATAAGGGAAAAAAATATAAATTTAAACTTGGAAGAAGTTTAAAAAAAGACACGTGGAAGCGCCAGGTATCGACCCTGGTACCTCTCGCATGCTAAGCGAGCGCTCTACCACCTGAGCTACGCCGCCTTCATAGTCCAGAGCTTTTGAACGTCTACAAAAATAACGGAACAAAATATAGAGGTACATTTTGGAAGAAGTTTAGAGTAAGACACGTGGAAGCGCCGGGTTTCAATCCCGGTACCTCTAGCATGCTAAGCGAGCGCTCTACCAACTGAGCTACGCCCCTTTCGTAGATTAGAGCTTTTGAAAGTCTTCAAAAATAACGGAAGAAAATATAGATATAATCTTGGAAGAAGTTTGAAAAAAGACGCGTGGAAGCGCCGGGTATCAATCCCGGTACCTCTCGCATGATAAGCGAGCGCTCTACCATCTGAGCTACGCCCCCTTCATAGAAAAGAGCTTTTGAAAGTCTACTAAAATAACGGAACAAAATATTAAGTTAAATCTTGGAAGCAGTTTAAAATAAGACGCGTGGAAGCGCCGGGTATCGATCCCGGTACCTCTCGAAAGCTTAGCGAGCGCTCTACCATCTGAGCTACGCTCCCTTCGTAGACCAGAGCTTTTGAAAGTCTACAAAAATAACGGAAGAAAATATAAATATAATCTTGGAATAAGTTTTAAAAAAGACATGTGGAAGCGCTGGGTATCGGTCCCGGTACCTCACTCATGCTAAACGAGCGCTCTACCATCTGAGCCACGCCCCATTCGTGTTACAATGCTTTTGAAAGTCTACAAAAATAACGGAACAAAATATAAAGTTAAATCTTGGAAGCAGTTTAAAATAAGACACGTGAAAGCGCCGGGTATCGATCCCGGTACCTCTCGCATGCTAAGCGAGCGCTCTACCATCTGAGCAACGCCCCCTTCGTAGACCAGAGCTTTTGAAAGTCTTCAAAAATAACGGAAGAAAATAAAAATATAATCTTAGAAGAAATTTGAAAAAAGACGCCTGGAAGCGCCGGATATCGATCCCGGTACCTCTCGCATGCTAAGCGAGCGCTTTACCATCCGCGCTACGCCCCCTTCGGATTACAACGCTTTTGACTGTCTGCAAAAATAACGGAACAAAATATAAATTTAAATATTGGAAGCAGTGTAAAAAAAGACACGTGGAAGCGCCGGGTATCGATACCGGTACCTCTCGCATGCTAAGCGAGCGCTCTAGCATCTGAGCTACGCCTCGTTCGTAGACCAGAGCTTTTGAAAGTCGACAAAAATAAGGGAAAAAAATATAAATTTAAACTTGGAAGAAGTTTAAAAAAAGACACGTGGAAGCGCCAGGTATCGACCCTGGTACCTCTCGCATGCTAAGCGAGCGCTCTACCACCTGAGCTACGCCGCCTTCATAGTCCAGAGCTTTTAAACGTCTACAAAAATAACGGAAGAAAATATAAATTTAAACTTGGAAGAAGTTTAAAAAAAGACACGTGGAAGCGCCAGGTATCGATCCTGGTACCTCTCGCATGCTAAGCGAGCGCTCTACTTTCTGAGCTACGCCCCCTTCGTAGTCCCGCGTTTTTGAAAGTCTACAAAAATAAAGGATGAAAATATAAATTTAATCTTGGAACAATTTAAAAAAAAGACCAGTGGAAGCGCCTGGTATCGATCCCAGTACCTCTCGCATGCTGTGTGAGCGTTCTTCCATCCGATCTACGCCCCCTTCGTATGCACAGCTTTTGAAAGTCTAAAAAAAATAACGGAACAAAAAATAAATTTAAATCTTGGAAGCAGTTTAAAATGAGACACGTGGAAGCGCCGGGAATCGATCCCGGTACCTCTCGCATGCTAAGCGAGCGCTCTACCACCTGAGCTACGCCGCCTTCATAGGCCAGAGCTTTTGAACGTCTACAAAAATAACGGAAGAAAATATAAATTTAAACTTGGAAGAAGTTTAAAAAAAGACACGTGGAAGCGCCAGGTATCGATCCTATTACCTCTCGCATGCTAAGCGAGCGCTCTACTATCTGAGCTACGCCCCCTTCGTCGTCCCGCGTTTTTGAAAGTCTACAAAAATAAAGGATGAAAATATAAATTTAATTTTGGAAGAATTTAAAAAAAAAGACCAGTGGAAGCGCCTGGTATCGATCCCAGTACCTCTCGCATGCTGTGTGAGCGTTCTTCCATCCGATCTACGCCCCCTTCGTATGCACAGCTTTAGAAAGTCTAAAAAAAATAACGGAACAAAAAATAAATTTAAATCTTGGAAGCAGTTTAAAATGAGACACGTGGAAGCGCCGGGAATCGATCCCGGTACCTCTCGCATTCTAAGCGAGCGCTCTAAAATCTGAGTTTCGCCCTCTGCGTATTACAGCGCTTTTGAAAGTCCTAAAAATTAACGGAATAAAAAATAAAAATTTCTTTAAACGATTTTTGAGTTTAGAATTCATCCTTTACTTCTAGAAAACGTTTAAAAAAAAGATACGTGGAAGCGCCGGGTATCGATCCCGGTACCTCTCGCATGCTAACCGAGCGCTCTACCTTCTGAGCTACGCCCCATTCGTATAAAAGGGCTTTTGAAAGTCTACAAAAATAACGCAACAAAATGTAAATATAATCTTGGAAGAAGTTTGAAAAAAGACGCGTGGAAGCGCCGGATATCGATCCCGGTACCTCTCGCATGCTAAGCGAGCGCTCTACCATCTGAGCTACGCCCCCTTCGTAGTCCAGCGGTATTGAAAGTCTACAAAAATAAAGGAAGAAAATATAAATTTAATGTTGGAAGAATTTTAAAAAACGACTAGTGGAAGCGCCTGGTATCGATCCCGGTACCTCTCGCATGCTAAGCGAGCGCTCTACCGTCTGAATTTCGCCCTCTGCGTATTACAGCGCTTTTGAAAGTCCAAAAAATTAACAGAATAAAAAATAAAAAATTTCTTTAAACGATTTTTGAGTTTAGAATTCATCCTTTACTTCCAGAAAACGTTTAAAAAAAAAAGATACGTGGAAGCGCCGGGTATCGATCCCGGTACCTCTCGCACGCTAAGCGAGCGCTCTACCATCTGAGCTACACCCCATTCGTAGAAAAGAGCTTTTGAAAGTCTGCAAAAATAACGGAACAAAATATAAATATAATCTTAGAAGAAGTTTGAAAAAAGACGCGTGGAAGCGCCGGATATCGATCCCGGTACCTCTCGCATGCTAAGCGAGCGCTTTACCATCCCCGCTACGCCCCCTTCGTATTACAACACTTTTGACAGTCTACAAAAATAACGGAACAAAATAGGAATTTAAATCTTGGAAGCAGTTTTAAATAAGACACGTGGAAGCTCCGGGCATCGATCCCGGTACCTCTCGCATGCTAAGCGAGCGCTATACCATCTGAGCTACGCCCCCTTCGTAGAAAAGAGCTTTTGAAAATCTACAAAAATAACGGAACAAAATATAAAGTTAAATCTTGGAAGCAGTTTAAAATAAGACACGTGGAAGCGCCGGGTATCGATCCCGGTACCTCTCGCATGCTAAGCGAGCGCTCTCCCATCTGAGCTACGCCCCCTTCGTAGACAAGAGCTTTTGAAAGTCTTCAAAAAAAAGGAAGAAAATATAAACATAATCTTGGAAGAAGTTTGAAAAAAGACACGTGGAAGCACCGGGTATCGATACCGTTACCTCTCGCATGCTAAGCGAGCGCTCTACCATCTGAGCTACGCCTCCTTCGTAGACCAGCGCTTTTGAAAGTCTACAAAAATAAAGGAAGAAAATATAAATTCAAGCTTGGAAGAATTTTACAAACTGGCCAGTGGAAACGCCTGGTATCGATCCCGGTACCTCTCGCATGCTAAGCGAGCGCTCTACCATCTGAGTTTCGCCCTCTGCGTATTACAGCGCTTTTGAAAGTCCTAAAAATTAACGGAATAAAAAATAAAAATTTCTTTAAACGATTTTTGAGTTTAGAATTCATCCTTTACTTCTTGAAAATGTTTTAAAAAAAAGATACGTGGAAGCGCCGGGTATCGATCCCGGCGCCTCTCGCATGCTAAGTAAACGCTCTACCATCTGAGCTACACCCCATTCGTAGAAAAGAGCTTTTGAAAGTCTACAAAAATAACGGAACAAAATATAAATATAATCTTGGAAGAAGTTTGAAAAAAGACGCGTGGAAGCGCCGGATATCGATCCCGGTACCTCTCGCATGCTAAGCGAGCGCTCTACCATCTGAGCTACGCCCCCTTCGTAGTCCAGCGGTATTGAAAGTCTACAAAAATAAAGGAAGAAAATATAAATTTAATGTTGGAAGAATTTTAAAAAACGACTAGTGGAAGCGCCTGGTATCGATCCCGGTACCTCTCGCATGCTAAGCGAGCGCTCTACCGTCTGAATTTCGCCCTCTGCGTATTACAGCGCTTTTGAAAGTCCAAAAAATTAACAGAATAAAAAATAAAAAATTTCTTTAAACGATTTTTGAGTTTAGAATTCATCCTTTACTTCCAGAAAACGTTTAAAAAAAAAAGATACGTGGAAGCGCCGGGTATCGATCCCGCTACCTCTCGCACGCTAAGCGAGCGCTCTACCATCTGAGCTACACCCCATTCGTAGAAAAGAGCTTTTGAAAGTCTGCAAAAATAACGGAACAAAATATAAATATAATCTTAGAAGAAGTTTGAAAAAAGACGCGTGGAAGCGCCGGATATCGATCCCGGTACCTCTCGCATGCTAAGCGAGCGCTTTACCATCCCCGCTACGCCCCCTTCGTATTACAACACTTTTGACAGTCTACAAAAATAACGGAACAAAATAGGAATTTAAATCTTGGAAGCAGTTTTAAATAAGACACGTGGAAGCTCCGGGCATCGATCCCGGTACCTCTCGCATGCTAAGCGAGCGCTATACCATCTGAGCTACGCCCCCTTCGTAGAAAAGAGCTTTTGAAAATCTACAAAAATAACGGAACAAAATATAAAGTTAAATCTTGGAAGCAGTTTAAAATAAGACACGTGGAAGCGCCGGGTATCGATCCCGATACCTCTCGCATGCTAAGCGAGCGCTCTCCCATCTGAGCTACGCCCCCTTCGTAGACAAGAGCTTTTGAAAGTCTTCAAAAAAAAGGAAGAAAATATAAACATAATCTTGGAAGAAGTTTGAAAAAAGACACGTGGAAGCGCCGGGTATCGATCCCGGTTCCTCTCGCATGTTAAGCGAGCGCTTTACCATCCGCGCTACGCCCCCTTCGTATTACAACGCTTTTGACAGTCTACAAAAATAACGGAACAAAATATAAATTTAAATATTGGAAGCAGTTTAAAAAAAGACACGTGGAAGCGCCGGGTATCGATACCGGTACCTCTCGCATGCTACGCGAGCGCTCTACCACCTGAGCTACGCCTCTTTCGTAGTCCAGCGCTTTTTAAAGTCTACAAAAATAAAGGAAGAAAATAAAAATTTAATCTTGGAAGAATTTTAAAAAAAGGCCAATGGAAACGCCTGGTATCGATCCCAATACCTCTCGCATGCTAAGCGAGCGCTCTACCATCTGAGTTTCGCCCTCTGCGTATTGCAGCGCTTTTGAAAGTCCAAAAAATTAACAGAATAAAACATAAAAATTTCTTTAAACTATTTTTGAGTTTAGAATTCATCCTTTACTTCTTGAAAACGTTTTAAAGAAAACGTTCATGGAAGCGCCGGGTATCGATCCCGGTACCTCTCGCATGCTAAGCGAGCGCTCTACCATCTGAGCTACGCCCCCTACGTTGAAATGAGTTTTTGAAAGTATACAAAAATAATGGAACAAAATATCAAGTTAAATCTTGGAAGCAGTTTAAATAAGACACGTAGAAGCGCCGGGTATCGATCCAGGTACCTCTCGCATGCTAAGCGAGCGCTCTACCATCTGAGCTACGCCCCCTTCGTAGTCCAGCGGTATTGAAAGTCTACAAAAATAAAAGAAGAAAATATAGATTTAATCTTGGAAGAATTTTAAAAAAAGACCAGTGGAAGCGCCTGGTATCGATCCCGGTACCTCTCGCATGCTAAGCGAGCGCTCTAGCATCTGAGCTACACCCCATTCGTAGAAAAGAGCTTTTGAAAGTCTACAAAAATAACGGAACAAAATATAAATATAATCTTGGAAGAAGTTTGAAAAAAGACGCGTGGAAGCGCCGGATATCGATCCCGGTACCTCTCGCATGCTAAGCGAGCGCTCTACCATCTGAGCTACGCCCCCTTCGCAGTCCAGCGCTTTTGAAAGTCTACAAAAATAAAGGAAGAAAATATAAATTTAATCTTGGAAGAATTTTAAAAAAAGTCCAGTGGAAGCGCCTGGTATCGATCCCGGTACCTCTCGCATGCTAAGCGAGCGCTCTACCATCAAAGTTTCGCCCTCTGCGTATTACAGCGCTTTTAAAAGTCCAAGAAATTAACAGAATAAAAAATAAAAATTTCTTTAAACGATTCTTGAGTTTAGAATTCATTATTTTCTTCTAGAAAACATTTCAAAAAAAGATACGTGGAAGCGCCGGGTATCGATCCCGGTACCTCTCGCATGCTAAGCGAGCGCTCTACCATCTGAGCTACGCCCCCTTCGTAGACCAGAGCTTTTGAAAGTCTACAAAAATAACGGAAGAAAATATAAATTTAAACTTGGAAGAAGTTTAAAAAAAGACACGTGGAAGCGCCAGGTATCGATCCTGGTACCTCTCGCATGCTAAGCGAGCGCTGTACCATCTGAGCTACGCCCCCTTCGTAGTCCCGCGTTTTTGAAAGTCTACAAAAATAAAGGATGAAAATATAAATTTAATCTTGGAAGAATTTAAAAAAAAGACCAGTGGAAGCGCCTGGTATCGATCCCAGTACCTCTCGCATGCTGTGTGAGCGTTCTTCCATCCGATCTACGTCCCCTTCGTATGCACAGCTTTTGAAAGTCTAAAAAAAATAACGGAACAAAAAATAAATTTAAATCTTGGAAGCAGTTTAAAATGAGAAACGTGGAAGCGCCGGGAATCGATCCCGGTACCTCTCGCATTCTAAGCGAGCGCTCTACAATCTGAGTTTCGCTCTCTGCGTATTACAGTGCTTTTGGAAGTCCAAAAAATTAACAGAATAAAAAATAAAAATTTCTTGAAACGATTTTTGAGTTTAGAATTCATCTTTACTTCTTGAAAACGTTTTAAAAAAAGATACGTGGAAGTGCCGGGTGTTGACCCCGGTACCTCTCGCATGCTAACCGAGCGCTCTACTATCTGAGCTACGCCCCCTTCGTATTACAGCGCTTTTGAAAGTCTGAAAAAGTAACAGAAGAAGAAATAAAATAAATTTCTTGAAACGATTTTTGAGTTTAGAATTGCATCCTTTACTTCTTGAAAATGTTTTATAAAAAGGATACGTGGAAGAGCTGAGACGAAGCCTTGTTATTACAGTTGTTTTGAAAGTCTAAAAAAAAATAGGAAAACAAAATTTAAGTGTGATTCTTAGAAACAATTTTGTAAAAAAAACGCAGGGAAGCGCCGGGTATCGATCCTGGTACCTTTCGCATGCAAAGCGAGTGCTCTACCATCTGAGATACGCGCCCTTCGTATTCCCGCGTTTTCGAAAATCTACAAAAATAACGGAAACAAATACAAATTTTAATCTTGGAAGTTGTTTAAAATGAGACACGTGGAAGCGCCGGGTATCGTTCCCGGTACCTCTCGCATGCTAAGCGAGCGCTCTACCATCTGAGCTACGCCCCCTTCGTAGACCAGAGCTTTTGAAAGTCTACAAAAATAACGGAAAAAAATATAAATTTAAACTTGGAAGAAGTTAAAAAAAAGACACGAGGAAGCGACGGGTATCGATCCTGGTACCTCTCACATGCTAAGCGAGCGCTCTACCATCTGAGCTAAGCCCCTTTCGTAGACCAGAGCTTTTGAACGTCTACAAAAATAACGGAAGAAAATATAAATTTAAACTTGGAAGAAGTTTAAAAAAAGACACGGGGAAGCGATAGGTATCGATCCTGGTACCTCTCGCATGCTAAGCGAGCACTCTACCATCTGAGCTGGGCCCCCTTCGTAGTCCAGAGCTTTTGAACGTCTACAAAAATAACGGAAGAAAATATAAATTTAAACTTGGAAGAAGTTTAAAAAAAGACCCGTGGAAGCGCCAGGTATCGATCCTGGTACCTCTCGCATGCTAAACGAGCGCTCTACCATCTGAGCTACGCCCCCTTCGTAGTCCAGCGTTTTTGAAAGTCTACAAAAATAAAGGATGAAAATATAAATTTAATCGTGGAAGAATTTTAAAAAAAGACTAGTGGAAGCGCCGGGTATCGATCCCGGTACCTCTCGCATGCTAAGCGAGCGCTCTACCATCTGAGTTTCGCCCTCTGCGTTTTGCAGCGCTTTTGACAGTCCAAAAAATTAACAGAATAAAAAATAAAAATTTCTTGAAACGATTTTTGAGTTTAGAATTTATCCTTTACTTCTTGAAAACGTTTTAAAAAAAAGATACGTGGAAGCGCCGGGCATCGATCCCGATGCCTCTCGCATGCTAAGCGAGCACTCTACCATCTGAACTACTCCCCCTTCATATTACAGCGCTTTTGAAAATCTACAAAAATAACTGAAGAAAATATAAATTTAATCTTGGAAGAAGTTTAAAAAAAGACACGTGGAAGCGCCGGGTATCGATTACAGTACCTCTCGTATGCTAAGCAAGCGCTCTACCATCTGAGCTACGCCCCCTTCGTATTACAGCACTTTTGAAAGTCTACAAAAAAAACGGAACAAAATATAAATTTAAATCTTAGGAAGAACATTTAAAAACACACGTGGGAACACCGGGTATCGATCCCGGTACCTCTCGCATTCAAAGCGAGCGCTCTACCATCTGATCTACGCCCCCTTCGTATATGCAGCTTTTGAAAAATAAAAAAATAACGGAAAAAAATATAAATTTAAATCTTGGAAGCAGGTTAAAATAAGACACGTGGAAGCTCCGGGTATCGATCCCGGTACCTCTCGCTTGCTAAGCGAGCGCTGTCCCATCTGATTTACGCCCCCTTCGTATTACAACGCTTTTTAAAGTCTACAAAAATAAAGGAACAAAATATAAATTTAATCTTGGAAGAAGTTTAAAAATCGACAGGTGGAAGAACCGGGTATCGATCCTGTTTCCTCTTGCATGACAAGCGAGCGCTCTACCATCTGAGCTACGCCCACTTCGTATATACAGCTTTTGAAAGTCTAAAAAAAATATCGGAACAAAATATAAATTTAAATCTTGGAAGCTGTTTAAAATAAGACACGTGGAAGCGCCGGGTATCGATCCCGATACCTCTCGCATGCTGAGCGAGTGCTCTACCATCTGAACTACGCCCCTTTCGTACTCCCGCGCTTTTGAAAGTCTACAAAAATAACGGAAACGAATGTAAATTTAAGTCTCGGAAGCAGTTTAAAGTAAGGTACGTAGAAGCGTCGGTTATCGTTCCCGGTACCTCTCGCATGCTGAGCGAGCGCTCTACCATCTGAGCTATGTCCCCTGCGTGTTACAGCGATTTTGAATGTCTAAAAAAGTAATAGAATAAAAAAAAAACATCTCCTTGAAACGATTTTTGAGTTCAGAATTTCATCCTTTAATTCTTGGAAATAGTTTTAAAATAAGACATGAGGAAGCGCCGGGTATCGATTACAGTACCTCTCGCATGCTAAGCGAGCGCGCTACCATCTGAGCTACGCCCCCTCCGTATTACACCGCTTTTGAAAGTCTACAAAAATAACGGAACAAAATATAAATTTAAATTTCGGGAAGAAGTTTTAAAAACACACGTGGAAACGCCGGGTATCGATCGCGGTACCTCTCGCATGCTAAGATAGCTCTCTACCATCTGAGCTACGCCCACTTCGTAGTACACCGCTTTTGAAAATCTACAAAAATAACGGAACAAAATATAAATTTAAATCTTTTAAGAAGTTTAAATATAGGTGGAAGCACCGGGTATCGATCCTGTTACCTCTTGCATGCCAAACGAGCGCTCTACTATCTGAGCTACGCCCCCTGCGTAATCCAGCGCTTTTGAAAGTCTACAAAAATAACGGAACAAAATGTAAATTTAACATTGGAAGAAGTTTAAAATTAGACAGGTGGCAGCGCCGGGTATCGATCCCGGGCCCTCTCGCATGCTAAGCGAGCGCTCTACCATCTGAGCTGCGCCCGCTTCGTATTCCACAGCTTTTGAAAGTGTAAAAATGTAACATAATAAAAAAAAAACTCCTTGAAACGATTTTTGAGTTCAGAATAGCATCTTTTAATTCTTGGAAAGAGTTTAAAAAAAAAAAAGATACGATGAAGCCCCGGTTTTCGATCTCGGTACCTCTCACATGCTAAGCGAGTGTTCTACCATGTGAGCTCCACCCCTTTTGTGTTACAGTGCTTTTGAAAGTCTAAAAAAATAAGAAATCAAAATGTAAGTGTGATTCTTGGAATTAATTTTGTAAAAAAAAACACATGGAAGCGCCGGGTATCGATCCCGGTACCTCACGCATGCTAAGCGATTGCTCTACCACCCGAGCTACGTCACTTTCTTAATGCGGCGCTTTTTAAAGTCTAAAAAAGTAACAGAATAAAAAATAAAATCAACATTTTGAAACGATTTTTGAGTTTAGGATTGCATCCTATAATTCTTGGAAAGAGTTTAAAAATAAAGTTACGTTGGAGCGCCGGGTATCGATCCCGGCACCTCTCGCACGCTACGCGAGCGCTCTGCCATCTGAGCTACGCCCCCTTCGTGTTATACAGCTTCGAAAGTCTACAAAAATAACGGAACAAAATATAAATTAAAATTTTCGAAATATTTAAAAGAAAAAAATAAAACGTGGACGCGCCGGGTATCGATCCCGGTATCTCTCGCATTCTGAGCGCGCGCTCTACCATCTGAGCTACGCCCTCTTCGTATTCCAGTGCTTTTGAAAGTCTACAAAAATAACGGAAGAAAATATAAATTTAACTCTTGGAAGCAGTTTAAAAAAAGACACGTGTAAGAGCCGGGTATCGATTCCGGTACCTCACGCATGCTAAGCGAGCGCTCTACCAACTGAGCTACGCACCCTTCGGTGTAGAGCACTTTTGAAAGTGTAAAAAAGTAACAATAAAAAATCGACTCCTTGAAACGATTTTTGAATTCAGAATTGCATCCTTTAATTCTTGGAAATAGTTTTAAAAAAAAGATACGTGGAAGCGCCGGGTATCGACCCGGTACCTCTCGCATGCTAAGTCAGCGCTCTATCATCTGAGCTACACCCCCTCCCTTCTAAAGCCTTTTTGAAAGTTCCACGAAAATAACAGATTAAAAAATAAAATTAACTCCTAGAAACGATTTTTAGTTTCAAATTGGTCCGTATGTGTTTCGAGATAACCTAATAGGAAACACATATTTAGAATTTATTGAACGTCATTTGCCTGACCTTCTTGATGCTATTCCTGTTCAGGAGAGGGCAGAAATCATTTTCCAACACGATGGAGCCCCTTCACATTCTTCAAATGCCGTTCGGGAATTTCTAATTGAACAGTATCCTCAATGGATTGGTCGTACGGGCCCCATCCCTTGGCCCTCTAGATCCCCAGACCTGACGCCAGTGGACTTCTTTGTTTGGGGATTCTTAAAACAAGAAGTTTACAAAACAGAAGTAGCAAGTTTGCAAGAACTGAGTGACCGGCTTGATGAAGCAGTAAGGAAACTAAGGAATGAAATTTCTCTAAGAGCAACGGTTGTTTCCATTCGCAAAATGTTAAGAGCGTGTATCAGGTGTGGCGGCGACCAATTTCAGCAGCTATTGTAAATGTTGAAGGTTTATTAAATGTACTAATTAATGTTGGTGTAACATTTTTTGTTATTTATTTTCCCTTTGTGAAAAGCATGGGAAAGTAATGCTTCTTTTATTTCTACGAATCGTTATCTCATGTGTTTTTTCTCTAAATTAAATGTTAAAACTATTATTTTTATATAAAAATATCATTTTCTTAAACAATGAAAGCAACATACTATCGTGAAACAGAAAATTCAAAACAGAAAAGTGCGACTCTTTGCTGGTTTTCCTTTTTTAACGAATGCAGATTTTTACACTGTTTCAAACAAAAGCCTGAATTTCAGCTGAACTTGAAGCCCAGTATGGTTTGTTGTTGTATCATCTGAAAGCTAATAAAATGTTTTTGGTAGATTTGCATTATTGTAACTCTTACGGATGTTTTTGAAAATGTCGATTAAAAACGTTGGCAGCATTTTAATTCTGAATGTGTCCAATGTATCAAAGCTTGTAGCTCTCGGTAAAATTTGACTATCTTAAAGCGAAAGGTATCATTTTGTAGAATTTAGTCTGCTCTTTTCAAATATGTACTTATTTTCCTTATAGGTCTTACAGGAATTTCAGAAATCGGTCGTTTTCTCAGAATCTTGTTTTTTTACTCATTTTCCTTAAATTTACCAAAACTCGGTTACGGTTAAGGATTGGACACGATAATGGGTGGTTCTATGCTCCGCTTGAGCTCTTCTATCACCCCCTTTCGTATGGCAGATTCGATCGAACTTACTCTGTATACAATAAAAAGGTAAGTTTTTTTTTTTTAGAATTCAAAAAAACTCTCACTTCCGAAACTCTTTGTTTTTACAAAATCTTGAGGGTTTCTTGTGGTTTTTAACTTTAGTTTTAGTGCATATAAATTAGTTTTACAAAAATAGTACGGTTATTTTGTTCTAAAAGTTAATTCTTATCGATCCCAAGAATTATTTAGACATATTCTATAAACGTACACAGGGGCGGATGGGTCAGCATGAGCCGGCAATGGCATTTACCGGCCAGCTGGACCCTAAAGACTTGCTCCTTGAAGAGAAGACGCACCCCCTCCCCCATTTTTTTTTCAGAGGTAAAGGCGAGAGCGGATACACCTTCTAGTTTTAGGAGGGAGTCACGACTAGAATTTAAGGACTCAAATTAGAAGAAGAGCGTTCACGAATGTAGAGAAAAAGAATTAAAAAAAAAAACTGCATAGTAAAAAGTGTAATATTCGTGCAGATAATGGGAGATTCCGGGGGCACTCCCCCGGAAAATTTTTGAAATCATAGCTTTAAAAACGTAATGTTGGATTATTTCTACATGATCATGGACGATGTTTGCGGGAGGAGGTGTTTGAAGAACTCCCCCAAAACGTTTTCGAAATCAGAGCTTTAAAAGTATATGTAAGCTATGTTTGGAAACGCTTGGAGGAGGGAAAAGGTTCACGAATTCTTTCCGCGAAATATTTCTCAATCGAAGTTCCCAAAGCGCCAAAAATCATATTTTGTTTTGTACTGTTTTTGTTCGGTACCATTCTTCAAGTGAAAAATTCAACGCGGCCCAAACAGAGGCGGCCCACCGGGCATACCTCCTTTAAGTACTGAATTTCTGAAAATAAGTTGAGGATCTGAATCTGAAGGTATTATTTTATGTAAAATATGTTAGATATTTTTGGTAGGTTTTTGAAAGCATGTCTGGATAGCCTAATTGTTGTATGGTATTTTTGTGTTGTTTATGTTCGGGATGTTCCGTTTACACATTTTTACTTTTCATACATCGAAATTTGAGTAACTAAGCTGTTTTTTTTTTTTTTTTGGTTGAAATAGCTGTTGATTTTTGGGAGGCTTTCCGTTTTAAACATCGCGATTTGAATCGCTTTGCTCTTTTTTGCAGAGTAAGAGAAAAGTTTTTGTTCGATGAAATGCATGTTGGAAAATAGCTTTTATTTCTATTGATACATATTTCATTGGTGTGTTGTTATAGTAATTTGCTAATTTAAGCATTTTTAATACCTTCTAGTAATTTCTCTTTGTGGGTCATTCCGACGAAAATGGTATATTTCACGTCCGACAATTTTGGATTTTTTACAGAAAATTTAATAGTTAATATGAATTAACCATATTTTTTTCTTCATTCTTCATGCAATTTTGTGTCATGAGGTATTTTTTGTTTTTAGTATTTTGATTTAGGTTTTTTTTTTTTTAATTATGTTAGTCAAAAAGGCAAAATATTGATGTCCCAGTTTCAAGACAGAGACAGTTAAAAAGTGATTTAAGTAATTGCTTAGATGCAATAACAAAAAAAATTTCCGATTATATTGCAACACCTTTATTGTGACAACTTAAACAATAAATTTTTTTTAGAAAAAAAATTTTTTAATGAAAATGCAGGGAATTTACAATTGTCCCTACAGTTTACAATTTTTGAAATGTCCACTCTGTAACAGTCATTAAAGAATAAAAAAATATTTTTACAAAAAAACTAGCAATATTTTTGAGATGACCAGATGATAAAAACTCCATATTTAGCTAACCTTAGTGAATTCAACAGTCAACAAGCAAGGTAAGATTCATTCTTTGTCTCTGATAGAAAATTTAAGTAACAAAATGTCCACTATGTTACATTAATTTTACCAATTAAAATTTTTTAAAAAATCTAAATTACATATATAGTAGTAATTTTAGAGTTACTCTTTGCTTTTGTATTACTATTTTAACAGTTACTTTATGTTTAGATTTAGAAGGAAAAAATATTTAACTACTTATTTGTCCACTCTGTTACATGTTTACTCTGTTACACTTCTTGTGTAACAGAGTGGACAATATTTATGGAAATAGTAAACAAGTCCCATACGCTATTGATGTTTTTCAAAAAGCTTAGCTTAACAAATTTATAGAAAGATTGAATTAAATAAAAATTTTTAAAAAATGAAACATTGTCTATCTATTTTCTCTGCTTAAACATAGAGATTACTTCTATCTTCAATAATAGTGTGCACTCTGTTACAGAAATATTTTAACTGATTTGATTGTAATTTTTTTTTAAATATTTAATTTAAAGGTTAATTTGCATAGAACTGCACAATTACTAACTAGAATAATCCAACTTCAATCTTTTTTCAAGTTTCTTTCATATAATAATGTAACTTTTGCAAATGATTTTTTTTTTAATTTTGTATTTTTGAGTAAGATAATTAGCAATAAAACTTAAATGTGCCTTTTACAATGACATTTTAAGCATTTGTATGAAAGATATGTTCCATTTGTTTATATTAAACAAAAAAAATAAGAAAATAATTGAAATTTTTGAATTTGTTATTGTTTTTAAATGTGTAACAGAGTGGACAAAATCTTTCATTTCTGATGAAAGAACTGAGAAAATTGGATATTAATACCAAGTTGAGCTAATTAATTTTTATAATTCAGATAAATTAAACCCTTTTGCCATTATTTGACATTAATTTTGGTTGGATTAGATGACTTTGAAAAAAAAAAGTTTTGAAAACTGAAATGTACCATGTTCACCGGAATGACCCTTCTATACATTAACTTTCTAGTTTCTGGTATTTTTGTAGCGTATATTCGCGATGTTTTTTGTTGTAGTTTTATGTTGTTTTTATATATCTTCTGAAATGCTTTGATCATGTTTTTTTATCTGAATTTTTCCCGTTGGCGCTAAAAAAGCGTCTCTAAGAACGATGTATGACATATGCCGTCATACATCGTCGTCGTTTTTTTTTTTTTTTTTTTTTTTGTTTTTGTTTTTTGTTTTTTTTTTTTTTTTTTTCCAAATTTCCTCGAAGACGATTTTTTTTTTTTTTTTGAGCAATCACGATTGCTAATTGTTTTCACTTGACCGTCCTTGATGTTGTGGCTCCTTTTTCAGCTTGGTCCAGGGGCCTCTGCAGCATCACCGTCCACAGGTCGCTGCAGGAGCGCCTCGTCTGATCCTGACCACTGTCCCCCGGAATCCGTTGGCGTACATGTCCTACACATGCGCGCGCCTTTACACAAGACACACTGACACACGTACACGGTGACACACCCACACCCGCCTTTAGACACATACACTCACACCTTTGAGCACGAAGATCAATGCACACACCCAAGCCTGGTCTACACATGTACGCACGCACGCCTACAGACACACACACAAGCCTAGCCTACACATGCACGCATTCACACCTACACACACACACACAACAATACATACGTAACCATTCAGGAGGAGTGGCAGGCTTGAGGGGACAGAATCCGTTTCTAGAAACAATAACTCCAGTGAGTAGGGTCCTGCCGAAACTCGTGATTGCGAAAAACATAATTTGAATTCAAAATTTCAGAATTCAAATTAGGGTTTTTTTTCTTTCTTTTTTAAGAAAAAGAAATGTCTTTTGATTACACAGGCAAATTTATTTCTTCTGTGTCAACAAATTATTTTTCTTTTAATATTGGTTTCGGCCATTTTTCGCGAACTTCTAACTATACTTTTAATGCCTACTGTTCAAAAATTGAGTTATCATTGCCATACGTTATACGTTATAAAGCATTGTCATAACGTTATTGAGGTACGAACTCTGAGGGAAAAAAATGCACTGCAAACCTTTTTTCACTGTAATTGAGCATTTATGCTGTTTTATTTATTTATTTATTTAATTATTGTTTTTACAAAGGTTTACTTTTTCTCAAAATGTTTGAGGGTACTCAAAAAAAAAACTAATCATTTTTTTGTGTCTTTTTAAAAACGGAAATTAACATTATCGTTCAACCATTATGGTGATGGAGAAAATTTGTTTATCAAAAACACATTCGTTTATCAGCTACACTTGTAAATGAGAAACTGTTATTAATAATACAATCTGTATTAGCAAGAATTTGTGATCATATTTCTTAGTAATCTTTCTCAATCTAACCTTCTTAGATTTGAAATTTATTCGGGAAACCCGTGCGTTTTCTCCGAGTGATTTTAGTGAGGATATTTTGATTGAAAAAAGTTAGAAACATAATTATGTCAGTAGCCCCTTCAAAGCTATCATGTTTACATATCTATTGAAATGTTTCTAACATGTTTTTTATCTGTATATTTATTTAAACTGAAGATTGCCACGGATTTGCGGATTCTGCATTGTGTGTGTGTGTGTGTGTTTTTTTTTTTTTTCGCTTAGAATAATGATTGAAACGTATTTTTTGACAGCCTTGGGTAATCTTTAAATGCGCAGGTTCTTGGATATCCTCATTTCTATTATAGCCAATTCACTGATCGAGTAACGCTGACGTCATCAACAATGAAACTCGCGCCATATCCTGCGTAACGGCATTATTTCGTTGTTGAAACCCCAAAAATTCAGTAAGTTATTTGTAATTCGAAAATGTTTTCTGGCAATGTTTGACATGCAGGGAAATGTTTTATTTTGACAAGGCTGAACTGGACTCGGTAACTTAACTGTTTTACTGGTAAAACTGTCAACTTAGGAGTATGAAGAAACGAAAAAGGGGTCAACAATGAACGCTATCTACTGGAGTTTAGGGTTAATCCACTAAAGTTAGGGTTAAAATTTCAAATCAAAATATCACCAAACAGGCAATTGCTTCGTTCAAACGACGAAGCAATTTTCACCCGTCATAATTTGGCGGGCGATTTTGTAGTTCCAAAATAATATCTTTAGAAATTTTACAGAAAAAAAAGTAAAAATTTTCAATTTTAATTCATGTCTACACTAGTCGACCCGTGCGGAACTCCGCACTGTACTTCGAATCGTTTCATAAGGCATTTCGCTCTTTAAAAATTTCAAAGAAACAATATTATGAAGAAAAACCGAAAAAAGTTAACGGAAAAAAGTAAGCGCACAAGAGAAGGCATGTAATTTGAAGACATCAGTAACAAAACCTCGTTAAATACAACGTTGTGATAATTTGATCATCGCTCCCCTTTTTGTTGTATGTATTTTCAATGCAAATGTAAATATCATTAAAAGTGTGGCTGAGTGACTCGTAAAAAATCAGTAATTTTGCATGTGAAAAAACAGGTTGTGGCAAATACAGCCCTGCCCATGTGAGCATCTGACGGAAAAAAAAGAAATATTTAAGAGATATTTAGTGGCACGGACTCGAACTGGCGCCATTCTGATTAACAGTACGACGCTCCAACAAACCTAGCAACTGTGTCTTCCTTTTCGAATGCTATTCATTGAAGTAATGCGTAATAAAACACAGTAAAAAAAGTTTTTCGTCGAAAAAAATATAATAAGATCATGCGTTTATGTTTTGTCATTAGCCAGCATGATACGATTTCAAATTATTCGTAAAACATTTAACTTGATTAAAGAATGAGGAAGATCTCACGTAACGATTGTAACAAACATTCTAGAGAAGTAATAAATTCGGTGGAAAAAATAAGTGCTTTAATTTTTGAATATTCAACAATTTCCCATATCAGGTCTCTTTAACCTGTACGGCTTAAAAGCCCGAACTTGTTTTTCTTTTAATCGAACACTTAAAATTCAAAACCAAAACCAGTTGAACTGAATCCGTTTTTTAAGTGTAATTTTTCGAACGTAGACAAAATGTTTTTTTTTTTTTTCAGCCGAAAGCAGAGGAGTAGAAAATTATTTCATACTAATGAAGTTGATAATAATTTTAATGTTTTATATCGTATTCGAATAAATAATTAGAGATTTGCTGGTTGAAACTCGTAGTTTTAATTTGGCGTAGTGTTTTTTCATTTGTACAAAAGTTCGAACACTGCTATTAGAAAAATCTACATAATCAGCATACAATGAAAATGTTTTTCTGCACAAAAAGGATTCCCTTGAGTTATATCTAATACTTTTTTTTTTAATGCTTACATTATGATCAGTGGTCTGGACGGAGTCAAAGTTTTAAAAAAAAAAAGGGAAGAACACCCTTCGATTAGCAGTTAACTTATCTGAATGATAACTGTAGCCTGCATAAAGGAGTCGAAACACCAAATGACACTCACACTGCATTTATTTTATTGCGTGTGTTATCTGTTGTATGTTATGAGTACATGTAATGCGTAATATTACTGTAAATTTGCTATTATGTCGGACAGCCCGAACAGGCCCGAAGTTCAGACAGTTTATCGCCAAATGCTCTACCGAAAAAAAAAAACCCACAGGAAATTTAAAATTTTTTTTCTTGCCGAGAAGTGTTTTTTTTTTTTTTTTGAAAATTTTTACAATTTGTTATCTCAGGCTGTTTGAACCGTTATGACTTAGATGACAGCACGTGATCATCATTTAACAGCACGGTTAAAATACAAAATAATTTGAACTAAGTTCTTTTTTAAGCGCAGCTTTTCAAATGTAGTAAAAATGTGATACGCTATTTGTTTTTTTGCAAAAAGAAGAAAAATATATATATTACCCTTTAAATTGAGGTATTATTTTTTTTATTTGTACAAAGAGTCAAAAACTCATTAGAAGAATCTATATTTCAACATACGAATTATTATATTTTACTGAACAAAAAACAATTCCAATATAATCTGAAATCTTAAACCTGATACTTATATTTTCGCTTACCTTATGCTTTAATTTTCTTCCCGGAGCCAAAGCTTTAAAAAAAAAAACCCTTACAATTGGGTATCAATTTCGCTCCGTGTTGCATCAAGTTTTCACAACAGCTAGGAGCGTATCTACCTCACGTATTCCCTCATATTTGTTATTCATGTAATGCGCGGTATTTTTCTAATTTTTTGATGCAGATTGTCCGGACGTGGGCCCGAACACGCATTCTCCTGGTTACCAGTCGAACGCTCTGCCGATCAAGCTATTCAGCTCTGTCGGTAGCAGTGCAAGTTAAAGTTATAAATTTAACCGAAAACCTCATTCTGGATCTTTAAAACAGGGTTTTTTGCCCGAAAAAAAAACAATTTTTAGACCGTGGGTCTATTTTTCGTCAGTAGCCTGCACGATAAGCTTTAAAATAAGGTGTAAATCAAAGAAATCGATCAAGAATTGAGGAAACTCTCGCGTAGAAACCAAAAACAGGGTACAGAAATAATATATAAGGATTTTTTTTTTCTATTTTAAACACTAAGGGGTTTTTTTTTTTTTTTTTTTTAACTTCTTTAAACTTTTAAAGGAAACTGAAGATCTCTTTTTCAGAAAAATTGGGAGTAGGGAGTCCAATCATTTCTTTCTACGGCCAGGATCTGGGAATTTTGCTCCTGCTGTGTTCTCTATCGCTTCGACTTTGCATAGACACATATTTGGTAATAATGTTATAAAAATCGTGAAAGCAGTTTATTTTGAAAAAAAGTTGGACATTTCTTTACCGGGCCTTTCTTTGCCCTGGAAGGACAAACCGGCCCTTTTGGCACTTTGCCCGAAAACCCTTATGACCACGACCAGTCTACTCCTAATAACATTATATTCTGAATGGGGAAGAAATTGAGATCGTATGGTTTCATCCTTCAACGTCTCTAATGAAATTGCTCATCTTTGCACCATTTATGAATAAGAATACGTTTTAGAAAAGTGAGAAATTGGGATCGTATGGCTTCACTTTTCAACATTTGGAATGAGATTGGTCATCTTTTCACCAGTTTTGAATAAGAATACATTCTAGATAAATGAGAAATTGGGATCGTATGGCTTCACTTTTTAACACCTAGAATGACATTGGTGATCTTTGCACCAGTTTTGTATAAGAATGCACTCTGGATAAGTGAGAAATTGGAATCGTGTAGCTTCACATTCCAACATTTAGGGAAAAAAATGGCTATCTCTGCATAATTTTTGAATGAGAGTACATTTTAGTTGAGTGAGAAATTGGGATCGTATGGCTTCACCTTTCAACATCTGGAATGAGATTGGTCATCTTTTCACCAGTTTTGAATAAGAATACATTCTAGATAAATGAGAAATTGGGATCGTATGGCTTCACTTTTCAACACCTAGAATGACATTGGTGATCTTTGCACCAGTTTTGTATAAGAATGCATTCTGGATAAGTGAGAAATTGGAATCGTGTAGCTTCACATTCCAACATTTAGAAAAAAAATTAGCTATCTCTGCATAATTTTTGAATGAGAGTACATTTTAGTTGAGTGAGAATTTGGGATCGTTTGGCTTCACCTTTCAACACCTGGAATGAGATTGGTCATCTTTGCACCAGTTTTGAATAAGAATGCATTCTAGATAAATGAGAAATTGGGATCGTATGGCTTCACTTTTCAACACCTAGAATGACATTGGTGATCTCTGCACCAGTTTTGTATAAGAATGCATTCTGGATAAGTGAGAAATTTTAATCGTGTAGCTTCACATTCCAACATTTAGAAAAAAAAATTGACTATCTCTGCATAATTTTTGAATGAGAGTACATTTTAGTTGAGTGAGAAATTAGGATCGTATGGCTTCACCTTTCAACACCTGGAATGAGATTGGTCATCTTTTCACCAGTTTTGAATAAGAATACATTTTAGACAAGTGATAAATTGTGATCGAAGGGCGTCGCATTTTACACCTTTAATGAAATTGGTGTAATCTATACACCAGTCATGAAACATTCATCAATGTTTAAATGAAGTTTTATATTACATTTCCAATATGTTTACCAATTTTTTTTCCTCCTTAAGCATAATATGCAATAAATTACGAAATACTAATGTCTATAAATAATTACATCACTTTATGTTTAAAAAAACCTGTTAATGTTTAAACAGTGAGAGAACCGAAGAATAACTTTTTAATAATAACTTAACGCAGTAAAAGTTAACGGCAGAGCATTCCCACTGAAATGGTGCAAGAAGATCAGGCAGGTGTTCCGTTTTACTCTTTTAAAAATCGGCAGTTCAAAGTCAATGTGTAAAAATTGTTTTTCTAATTTTCTTATGTATGTACATAGTTTTATTCAGTAACTTAATAGTCTGGAAAACAAAGTTAACCTGATACAAAAAAAAAAGGAACTCTGTTAAAACAAATTTCTTAAAACTGAGACAAAATCGCTTATTTTTGAGAACATCATTTACTCAAAATGGCTCCGAGAGACATTGGCATAAAACTGAAAAGTAAGAGTTCTTACTTTTGAAATATACCCTCTTCTCAAAGACGATTTATCATGTTCTCATTTTTGAAATATTACTCTACTCAGAAATAAACACAAACGGTATCATTTCTGAGAATAGGGCTGTTTCAAAAATGAGAACATGTCGAATTGGTTTGAGAATACGAATGTCTCAAAAATAAGCACATGTTGTACTATTCGTGAGTCTGGCCTGTAATTCTTTCAAAGCTAAGTAGTCCATGGACTTATTCACATCCTTTGGGAGCTTAAACAGCCTGGAGTGGCCGTTATCGTACTGAAGTCGATACACTTTAATACGTTTAGTTAATCTTTAAACTGAGAGCTAAAAATATTTTTCAAAACAGTAAGAAGTCTACTGTTAGAAATTCAACTCTCGCTTTCCTTTCTGCGCATGCGTTCTTTTTGACATGGTCAGCTTAGTAGAGTTCAAATTTGACATTCACTTATTTCTAAGTCAAAATTGCTTGGAAACAATTGAAAAGATAAATGTTTTCATTTCGAAGCAAATGATTTTTAACAGTGAAGGATACACTTAACAAGTATAGAAAAAACGAGAATCTAAAATGATGAAAGCGACACGACTAAAGAGTGATAGATTGTAAATATCTCTCGACTGGTAATTTTTTTTAAAAAACTCCCAAAAATCAGCTGGCGACAGAACATTTTCAAAATTTTCTAGTTGAAAATATCAGACATTTGACCAGCTAAAGAGAAAAAAAAGGGTTTCTTTTGAAGAGAAATTTCCTGTTTAAAAGCGCGATGTCCTTGGAAAACATATTTGCTGAACACAAAAGAATTGCATCATTAGTTGAATAACTATGAAATATTTACATATAAAAGTTTTTGTAATTTTCGAAATGAGGAAAAATATGCTTAATCATATAGTTCAATGCTTGTATGATTTTGCTTTGGTTCGTTTACTTATATAACATGTATGCAAAGAATGCAAAAACAGTGGAGCATACTTGATGTTTGAAAAGAAAAAACTTGCGCTACTTTTATCATAAAATCATAATATTAGTGTCCGTCTCGAATTAGACTTGTACAAATATTTAGCGGGGGTTGGCCCAAAGCGGGTAGGTTTTTGAAGAACGCTCAAAAATTATAGTTTTTGGATTTTTATCGCAACAATTTCGGTTTCATTTCCTAACAGGGTTCTTGAACTTCAAAGTAAAAAGTGATTTTTGTATTATGTCAAATCCAATATTTATTCATTATCAAACTTTACTAATGTTTGAAAAACCCGCTTTGTCCTTCCAGGGTGCCCAAAGCGGGTTAGCAAACTTAATTGTGATTTGGTACATTTGCAGTGAAATATGAAGTTATAAATAATTAAAATAACTGACTAGCTACCTGCCCTGCCATTATACAAAACATATAAAAAAAATTGTACTTATCCAATTTAACGTCAGCATATTTGTTTATAAAACATAAAGAAAAATCTGATTAAATTAATAGACTAATTGATTGCCATCCTAAAAAATTACTTTTTCAAGTTATACTTATCCTATTGAAATCGAAAATTTAAGTCAGCACACGAGTCAAGAAATTATAAATAAATATATGATTAAATCCTATATCCACTTTGCCCGAAGGCACATTTTTTATTTCAACAATTCTAACCTTAAATTTAAAAAAGAAACAAACGAAATGACTATCGTAGTTTGTAGGTGGATGGTGTCAGAATAACGTAATATTATTGACAGTAAAAAAAAGCTGGACTTTGCCTAATCACAAGTTACAAAACTTCATTGATTTTTTAGAAATGTATCTTTTTTTATTTAATTTTAAGACTGGTTGCTCCATGTTGCTTCACTGCTGCTTCGCTGGGACTGATTAAAACTCGGGGGGTGTTCATGTTAACACGATATACGTATGCATCGCCGCTTACACACCATGGGGGGGGGGCATACGAAGGCCTACCCGTTTTGGAAGATCTACCCGCTTTGGGTCACCCTCCACTGTAGTTAAATACTTAACTTCCATGTTTACTTTTGTTACAGGCCTTTGTGTGAGTGCTACTAGAGAAAACTGATTACAAGTACAACTACACAGATTTTTATTTACAAATCACGAAGCTCTAGAAATTAGCTATGTGGCATTTATAAGGGTAACACCCCCAGTAATTGGCAGGTCACCAGTGATTAGCACTTCCAACAAAAATGTCCTAAAATAAGATTCGTATCCAATCTTTTAAAACAAAAAGGCTATATACCAACTGAATGTACATTTATTTTAAATATTATAACTTCAATTCATGTTACTAAATGGTAACAGTGCATAGGAAAGAGAAACAATTGTGGCTTGTGTCAAATCAGCCATTTTTGTTGCAAAAGCTTCTTCTCTGGCTAAAAGAAAGCATGCGCATCAATCCATTAAAATCTGACATAAAATATGTTTTAAACTTTCGTTGTCAAACGTTTTGTTTAGTTGAAAGTTGTTACTTTGAGTGGTTGGAAATACAATTTTTGTCCTTTTTTGGATTTTCGAAATAATGATGGATGCCATTTATGGTGCTTCAGTTTTGCTAGTCTCCAGTAATTTCTGATACTTTTACAGCAACTATATTGTATGGGCTCTACTTTTGATTTGAATCCTACGGAATATACTGTTAAATTTTTTAAAGAAACAAATAAAAAACAAAAATGTTTGGCCATCAGTCAGATATTGCGACGGTAAAGAATCGGTTCATTTTTTATGGTTCATTTGAATCATTGGGTCTATGTTCCTAATGTTCCTTTTCCTGTAGAAGCCGTTATAGGTAATTCGTAAAATCGAAACTACATACCGACTAATGAAATCGCAATAATCTTGATATTTTTTTCTATGCAGCACTCTAAATTTAATTTTATTTCTCTGAAATACTTTTTCAACGCCAAGATATGGGATTTATCATTAATTCATGTAAAATTACCTACTTTAAATTAACATTAATTAAATTTCTTATGAATGATAAAATTTGTAAGTAATCTAAAAGTGAAAAATAAAGTGCTTTTCCAGTTCTATTAACATGTGCCAATTACTGGATCACAAGGTGTCATACACACGGGTATCGGGAGCCAATTACTCGAGGTTTTGGTAACTTTTTATAAAAATATTTTTATAAAAATATCAATTCAAATATTTTCGGTTTTAGTGCACTAAATAGATGCACAAATGTGCATTCTTTAATACAGAAATATTTCAAGTGAATACTTTTTTTTCTAAGTAATAAAAACAGAGGTAAGTTTAAGGACAAACTCTTAAAGTGCCAATTACTGGGATCGTTACCCTAGTTACCCTTACTTGAAAACACAAGTGGAGAGCACGAGTTAAGATGTTTAGCGTCAAGTATTTGCTCCTGTCTACACAGGGTGCAGGAAAAGGGAAATCCGCAATTGCAACTAAAACAGTTCATGTAATTAGTAATGGCCTGTGGAAGGATGAAAGAGGGCTGCAGCTACACTTTTAGGGAAGCAGGGGTGATTACAGTTCTGTTCATAAGGTATGATGACAGTTCTGTTTATAAGGGATATTCTGAACTTGCCAGCAGAGTAAAGCAGTGCTCTTAGGATCTCGGAAGCAAATCTTGTTTTCAAAAATATTACAAACTACTAAGTGAAAGAAACAAGTACTTTCCGAAAGAAAGTTCTTTCGGTAAGTTCTTTCGGTCTGATGAAATATCCTGATATACATTGATTAATCCGTATGCTGTGGATAACATCCTCCATTGGGAGGTAAGAAGTGTTTTGCTCATTAACGCGATTATCTCGAAGTGGCCATCGTTACATTTCAAATCAAAGCATAATGGGGTCGTTTCCAAAATTTTAAAAGTATTTTTTTTTTCTGAAAGAGCATGATTAAAACATAGGATCTGACTATTTTTTAAATAATTTGACTAAGTTTTAAAAAAAAATTATTTTTAATCGGTGCGCTTTCATTGTTTTCGCTTCTTTCGATAATATCCCAAATGATGAAATACCATTCAGTGTTGCCATTCACAGACCACAATATTTGATACTCATCTTTACTCAAGTGTACTGGCAATGATATGGTTGATAGCAAGCGTAAAGCTCAATATTTAATTCGCTTCTTGATTATCATAACGTGGAAACGCGATAGACGGATGCGTCAAAGTGCATCATTTGTGACGTCATAGAGACCAAGCCTCTGTGACAGACCATCTCAATGTCATTATTTGTGACGAGAAAATAAATGATTGAGGAGAAATACATCAATTTTAGGCATTCTACCACAATTATAACTTGCCAGTACATTCTCAAATTTACTAAATACTATTTTTAACACACATTTAAAGTAAAACGATTACTACTAATTAAGCCGTACGTTAATTAAGAGAATTTAATATTAGATTTCCACTAATCATTAAACATTTTTTATTGTGATAATTTTCCATGTTGTTAAGCTTCATTCCAGATTGCTCTTCCAACGCCCCTCCCCTCACTCTACCGTCCCACTTTCCGAAAAAAAAAAGCTGCAAATGAGTGCGATTCTATTGTCTGTTTAAGTTTTCCAGACTTTTTGTTTTTCTGCCCTCAGTCACTACTAATGTCTGGCAGCGTCTTAGTTTGTTACGATTATTACTCCTATGCAAATTTCTTTCTTTCTTTTTTTTTTTTTTTTTTGAATATTGTTTTAAGAAAAAAAAGATAACAATTGGGGGGGGAGGAAGGCTACCAATCTACAAGTTCATTCCAGCTCATTTGAAGCATAGTCATGTTTATTTACTACTCACTGGACCATCACTAGTAAGATAACCGCATATTTAACTAAGTAGAATCTGAAAAATATTATTATTGCTTAAGTCAAATTTTATTCAGAAATTCAAAAAAAATAAGATCCCATTGAGATCTTAACTTGAAATTTGGCACAAAAATAAAATACACAAAAATTTTTTATTTTTTTTTAAATTTATTATACGTTTTCTGAGAAATTTAAATTTTAAATTTAAATTTCATTTTTCAAAAATGAATTTTTTTTTCAAAGTAGTCATTTTGCATATCATATTAAAAAGCAACTAATGTACTTTGAAATTGTTTTCATCAAATCCTTCTATCTATATTTGGCGCTGAGTTATCGTCCATTTTATGTTCAAGTATCCTTGAAAAAAAGAGGGTTTTTCTAAAATTCGAAGTCTCATAAATAAAAAAATAAAAGAGATAAAATTCTAAAATTTTGGACTTTTGATTACCTTAAAGGATGCAACCGATGAGCCAAATTTCAAAGAAATACATAAAATCTTCATATTTTAAGATTAATTCAAAAGCTGCCAATAAAACTAAAATTAAAAATTGAGCCAAGAAATGTAGGTATACGTAGTAAAAGTTATTCGTACAAAGCTGTATACCGCAGTATTTTGTGTAAAATTGGCTCCAGACGTACATGTACCCGACCTCTACCCGCAATATTGTGAATTATTTTCGTTGAAATTTTGAGATGAAATTTTTGATTTATTATTCAAGAATTTTTTTTAGAATTAAAGTTTTATATTTTTATAAACTCTGAAACTAAGTTAAGGTGCCACCCATCAGATGGGAGTCCCTCGGGAGGAGAGGGGGGAGACCGCCCTCTCTCAAGAAAAGTTTTTTGATTTAGCAAAAAAGTTTCTCTTCTCAAGTTACAGCTTTCAAAAATTGAAGCATTGGATTAGATCAACATCTATTTGATAAACATTAAAGGGGAACAAATTAAACCTCCTCATTTTTTTTAAAAAAATAGGATTTTTAAGTAATATAACTTTTAAAATCGCAACTTTTGGATGATTTGATTTTCAAATTGAATTTCTAACTTGTATTGCATCTTAGGTTTACAATAAAATACAACGAGAAACTTTCACAAAAAGGAATTAATATTTCACTATCTGTTTAGCGCTTTTTTCCCCCTTCCCATGACGGGGGGATTTGAAAAAATAAATAAATAAAAAAGTCGGAGTCGGCGTCGGCCATTTTTCTTCCGATTCCGCAGCCCTGATAAAAACTCCATAACCTGCTTTTCTAGTCCCCTGCATCGTCACATATTCTAAGAAAGCTCGAAACGTCACGGATTTATTTCCTTGCAACCTTCCAGGATTTCTTTGGTTTCCACCAATTTCCAGTAAAAATCAAATATTTATTTTCAAAAAGTTTCCTGAACAGCTACAAGTTAAAAGGATGGAGAACTCTCACGATTGCGAAAAATATTTTAAGCTACCAGGGTCAAAATATGCTCAGTGTTTTTATTAAGTGTTTCTCCGTCAGCTTTACCAAAAATAGTTTATGGCGTACATTATATGCATTTCTTGAACTTGAATGTCTTAAGGAAAACAAACAATATACTGGCAGCCCCGTTATGACATGCAGAGACTAGTTTCTCCCATGTTATGAACTCATGAGTCTGGAACAGTCAATAATCGAACAAAAGGAAGATGTCATCCTTTCTGCATTTTAAGGATACTTTTGGACAGTCGAAATAGTTTAAAAATAAGCACCTACGGGAGTAGGAGAATTCAAACTTTTCCTTCGATAAAGTCATGATTTTAGGCATTTTTAGCATCATATTTTAAGAGACTTTTAGTTTTTAGGTAACTCTTTAAACATGTTTCAATATCCTGTCTTTCACATATTATGCAACAAGAAATCATATCTACAACACACTACCAAACAGTTTAATAAATAGAAAAAATGAATACACAGAGTACATAAAGACATAAAACAAATGAAACAAAAACTACTGCATACAAGACGACATCCAGCAAAGGAACATTTTCCGGCAGAATGTATTCACCAAATGAACATCAAAGATTAACGCTTCAGAACAACTGTGCTCCAACATTACTGGACAGGAAAATCGCTAGTAAATTGTTCATTTTTCTTTAAGAAACACACTCTGCATCTCAAACAACAGGTATATCTTTAGTTTGAAGTTCGTTCATCATATGAAAGTCTTCCATTGAGGGCATTTCTTGCAGAAGCTCAGACTCAGGACCAGCTACCATGAGGGCAACTTCTTGTGGTTTGATTGCTGATTCATCTACTGCTGTGCAGGGGCGGCACATGCATTCGACTGGAGCTCTCGTGACGATTTTTCTGAAACGAGGTGTCGCTTTGGGGCAGAATATTCCAATGTTTGCCTCTCGTTCTCCCATTTCTTGGCAACACATACACGACCTCTCTACTTGCCAGAACTTCGATCCTGACACCTGAAATAAAAGAACTTTTTTTAAACCAATTCCTCGATTTTGTTTAAAGTTCGCTCAGAGTCTCGTGTAGTACCTCATTTATCATGTAGTAGCCTCATTTGGAAAAGCTGGAAGATTGTATGGGATACTTTTTGATTAACCTGACTCAATTCTGATTGGTTCCAATGCAATAATTTGAAAAAAAAAGCTTTTGATTTTGCAACTATGCTACCTCACGAGCGAAACTTGAAAAACTGTATCCAAAACGCGTTTTTTTTTTTAAGACTATTGACACAGCAACTAAGGGGGTAATATACAAATTAAGATTATTTCGTATTTCAGTGGACGAAGTTCTTTTTCACAGGCTAGCATAATTTTGTGTGAATCAAAGTGAAGCTATAACAATGGTTATAGTACCGATGTAATACTTCTAGTTACAAATTCTGTAAGTAACAATTATTTTTGTGATTAATTTGTTGTAATTTGGCTAAATTTGGCGTTTATTCCATTATCTTTCATCTCAAATTGTCTTAGTGACATAACCTGTAAATAGTTTCTTGTACTGTACATACAACCCCCTAACATTCGACTGAAGTATACGGTCCCCCCATTTCTGAGTGATAAGATTTGTGAATGGAATAAAAAGAAAACATGAGAAAGTTGTAGAATTTTGTGGAATTTTCAAAAGCAGTATAAAAGGCGTGTGGCATTTGAATGGGAGAGTTAGTTTTGCTTTTTAAACTGTCTCAGCCGTTAGCTCTGTTATTGTGTTAATTAACCTTTGCGCTGTGTTTCGCGTATTTGGATGTAAATACGTGTGTAACCGTTGAGTTTACGGTGTTAATTGATATTTGCCTAATTGCTATGGTTGATTTAGCAGTTGTAACTACATTTCCTGTACATTGCTATAAATAAATCTCCTGTGCTTTTCTCAAGAACCGTGTCGTCATTTAAATAATTTCTTGAAGTGGCTGAACTCGTAACAATAATAATTTTGAAAACTGCTACTTAAGAATTAGCTGCTTGAAAAGCGTCATACTTAGCAAAACCTAACACCTTTTGAGAGATTAAGTACTCAGAAGGTATTAGGTTTTACTAAAATCAGTTTCCTACTTTTTGAAGCTTTTTTTTTTAATTAGCTTAGTTTCTTTGACTTCTTTCGTCTCACAATTACTTAGCTTACCGACTCAACTAAACTGATACTGGTTAAACAGCAAGAATCAGATACAATTGCTTGGGTTATAGTCTTTTCTTAGCGACTTCCAGAAATGAAGTTTTTTACTTACATCTTATTCAACAACTTGTACGAACAATCCCATCGCAAAAAAATAAAATCCTGTATTCATTTGATAATTGACGTCTTGAATTCAAATTATTTTTTTCCAATCACTGCGATAGGACTCTCCTAGTAGGTTTTCTTGTTTCTACAAATGAAATGAAATGAAAATTGCCAAGAAATTTGCACATGTCAAATTATAACTGGTGATTTTCTAGAATAGGTAATACGAGGCATATTCTTTTAAAAAAATAAATGGTGATTGCGGTGCGATAATAATGATAAAGATTTTATGGCCGATATCCACCAGAACACTTATCTTACTAATGATTTACAACGTATAACGCTATGTATTTTTATTTATCAATCTTAAATGATGGGAATTAGTAATCTGGAAGTTTTGTATTTGGACAAAATTTTGCTGTTCATGTTCATCTATATAGGCGTTTTTTCTTGAAAAAACGGAGTTTTACACAAAGAAACTTCTTTACTGTGAATTCTGCTTGAGTTAATCCCTGAAAACAATACGAATAAAATCAAAAAGCAGATTATTTGTAACTATAACGACGAAAATTTCGCTCTCTAAATAAATATTAAAAGCCACTGTCGTCATGGAAATCTGAAAAATCAGTGCAACATCAACTTCGGTTAAGGGAGGATAATAAGCATGTCGTGATTGCTCAATAAAGTATTTTTCGGATGTGAAGCATCTTTATAAGCATAATTTAAAGATAATATCCTTAAAACACGTCAGAGGTTTAGAAGTGTATTACACTGAGAATTGATTAATAGACAATTTCCTCCTAAAGGTCATTCTGAAATTGCCATTAATGGTGTTTGTGCAAAACGTATTTTCTCTACTCTCGAGTGTCCGTTATTAAACACGTTTAATGTATTAAAATGGGTTTTATGACTTTAAAATTGGTTGCTTATGTCCGTCCTTTGGATAAACTAGAGATATGGGAAATGATTGAGTAAAGATGAATAGCTTTCATTTATGACAGAATGCCACATTGTTCTCAAAGCGTAGATCAGTTTTATTATCCTAAAGTTGAAGGACAGTTAATTGATCCTTTGGATTTCCTTCTTCGCTGCTTTTTACGTCAATTCGTAAGGATGGACATTATTGGGAAGAAAAGCCAGTAGATGTCGTTCTACGTCACTTTAAAAGCGTATGTAACAAGCTTTAAAGCGCTGTTTGAATCAAGTATTGCTCGTTTCAATTTAAAAATATCGATTAATTGGTTTACAGAACAAAGAATAAATCGTCAGAAAATGAGAGGTCTGTTTGGACCATAGACTAATAATAAGAATAGACCGAGCTATGGCAACCCTTTTGCTGCTCATAAACCAAACCATGTGACTGGTGGATATCCTAGCAACAGCGGGATTTAAGATACCGATTAGTACATTTTTGCGTTAACGCAAAACGTTTACACCATTACGTTCACGCCAAAGCTGACGTAGCAGTTCCAAATGAAATAAAAGTTACTGAAAGCTGTGATCAAAAACTAATTACTAATGTCAAAATAATGCATAACTAAAAGAAAAACAGTTCAATCTCTGCACCTGGAAAAAAATTATAATGAAAACACATTACGTCTTAAAATACATGTCGAGTGCCAAACTATTGATAATGTTGCCATCTAGCAACCACGCTGCCAAAGTGTTCGCCAAGCCTCCCACCAGTCACATGATGTATCCATGAACCAATGTTTTCATCAGCAAGTCTGGGAAAGCTCGGTTTACTCTTATTATTAGTCTATGGTTTGGACAGCTGAAACTCGCACACGAAACAAAAAATGAAAAAGGGGCTGAGCCTCAAAAAAATTTGCATTTCACTGAAAATCTTCAAGACATTTTTTTGGTTATGAGGATTGCGAACTCATGATGACGAATTAGCATAGAGCAACCAAAAATATCAAATTTTACGATGTTTAAAAGTGGCATTCTCTATATTTACCCTGCTTATAAGTTCAGGAAAGAGTATACACAAGTACACACACCCGTTTCTTTTTAATTATTAAAAAATATAGATTATTTGTTAGGAGTAGTAGGAAGTTCTGTGGATTCCATAGATTTCTTTTCTAGATTACGCACACTTTTATTGTATAGAAAACATCTGCCGTGGGATGGTAAAGGACAATTAGTGAAAATTTTTCCTTCTACATTTTTTTTTTTTTTTTTTGGTCATTTATTATTTATTGTACTGTAGCTTTATGGTGAAAGCTCGCTTATTTGGTTTCAGCAGAAAATCAAGTAAAAAACAAAGTCAAATTCCAATATCTCCCTATAGTTAGTATGGAATACAAAACGTGTTTCTTTCAAATGTCTCAAAAATTCATTTCTGCAGATACTGCTGTTTACTTTCCCACGTCGGACATATTCTATAGAGTTCAAAAATTTGCACATTTTTATTTGTGAAAAATTAATGCATTGTGGGGTCAATTGGGTGTAAAAAGAAACAGAATTTCAGTGTTTCAACTTTAGATTTACCCCCTTTGTTTTGGATGAATTGAGACATAAAATTTTGTACAATGTGTCCAAGACTACTCTCTAAAAGTAACTGGATATGAAAAAAATTATTTTATGATTGTTTGTAAGCGAATCAAATCATGTTTCCTTTTACACTAGAGACTAGGGGGTAAACACAAACGTTCCATTTATTTCCCCATGAGGCTGGTATAGGTATAGATAACCGCAATATACACAATCAGTAAAGAAGCTTAAGATGTTTTACTCCAAACAATAATCTAATACCATTGTAGTCAGTAAGTCGCATGCCACCCGTTGAATCGTTTCAATGTAATCCGACATTATTTTAAAAGATAAATCATACTACAAGATTAGTTATGCGCTGAATTCGTGTAAACTACGCACAAAGGTGTAGTTTAATTTAAAGTTTAATGCTCCAATGAAATTTGAAGAAAACTTTAACTGTTACCGTTTATCCCAGGTTGCGGAATTTATGGAGGAAAATGAAGCACATAAATTGCACATCAAAAAATCTGGGAACTTGAAATTCATAACTAATTGTGTTTAGTAACCTCCCACATAACAAAGTAAAACTAGTTGAAACCAGTTATTTCACATTTGTAAACCTGCTGTGTTAGAAAATGTAAGATCACTAGATGTTAGAAAACAATATTTATCACAGTGTCATCTTTACTCAAAGATGACTCCTACACAACTGTTTTGAAACACGCGGAACTTTCCGAATGTCGTCTTCTTGTTGTCTCAGAATGGCATATAGTCTCAGGAACATGTGACCGCAAATGCATTGCTGACGCGCTACATGCACACAAAGTCAGACACCGAAAGATGAGAAGCAGCTAGCAAATAATGATGTATTACGAAAAAAATAAGTTTTACATTACATTTTAGAGCTTTTAGAAGCGCTTTTGGTAATATATGAGGCTGCATCTGTAATACATGCGTCGCAATGACAACGTATCAACCGTCACAACTACGAGTCATTCTGGCAAGTTTTCATCGTTGCGACCCGTGTATTAGACCGACAACCAGCAGCAACTTTAAGCGAGTGGTTTAAACCTTACGTAGAATGCTTTGTGAAATCGTCTTTGGGTAATTAATTTCTGAGCTGCTTCACATCCTTCAGTGTCTTGCTTTATGTGCATGTAGTTAGTGGCGGATAAAAGGGAAGGGTCATGGGGGTTATGAACTCCCTAAACCGTCGACAATAGTATCTGTCCACATTATGTTCAAAAACTGTATGAATAAAATATAAACGGTTTCAGTTGTCTTTTCAACTCATCAATTCTTTTTGAAAGTCAATTTTTGAAATTTCTTCCTTCATTGCTCATGAAATTAGTTTGCAACGTTTCTGCCAATTAGAAGCCCTATTCCTGACCAATTTCGTACTTTTTATTGACACCTAAGCATTTTAGGATTTTTTTTCGTGCCCAAAACCGTAGATTCGTTGAGGGGGGGCGGTCTTTTCTTTAGCATGACTCCTCCTAAAACGGTAGTCTGTATCCGCCCAGCATGTAATACGTCAGCATTGCGTTTGCGAATATTTGTTCCTAAGTGATTCTTGCGTGTGTTATCGTGTTCTCTACCTCCCCTCCAAGTTTTTACATGGCATTCAGGGTACGTACACCCACTATATGTTTCCTAGTCTTCACTCACCAAGAGTTTAGCTTCAAAAATTACCACCAAGTGAGGGTATTAAAAAAAATTTTCGTTAACTCCATTTCCTTTTACCTCAACTGGTCCAACTTACTTAACAGTTTAAAAATAATTGAGTAAATTATTATTTTTTTTTACATGGGATGTTACTTTTTACTTTGGTACATACAGAACCCGCTTCACACAAAGCAAGTTTTTTCAAGTTAATGAAACATAACCTCTTTATAACGATCTTCTTACTGTTTTTTAGAAGAGTAAATAAATAAATCTATCAGATTTAACCTAAACAAGAAAGTCTCTAAAAATCAGGAAGGTTATCAATGTCACTCACTTGCACATAAGAACTGCAACTTCCTTGACAAGCGAACGACGGAATTGGCTTTGGAATGCACCCAGGCTGTTGCAACACGTGAATGACAGGACGCAAGTGGCATTCTTCGCCCCTTGATTGTACGGATGATATACAGAACAAGACGTAGAATAAAACAGGCAATAACTTCAGGATTCCAGTATTTGTGGCCTTGCAGTTTTCCATCCTTCAGTTTTCGGTATTGAATCTAAAATCATTTTTAATCAATCAGTTACGATCCACCCCATCAAGTACGGCTAGTTCCATGCCTAAGTACACTATTATACAGAATTTTTGATTCAACTTTCTATTTATTTTTTCTAAAAAGAATTATATGCACAATAGATTCAACTTTAATATTTATGTAAAATTAAGAGCAATTTGTTTTCTATGTATTTTTTGTATGTATTTTTATTATCAATAAAAATATTTAAGGGAATTATAGTGTGAGTCACATAAAAAATGTCATGTTATAAACTAATTATATATTTCATTAATCTAGTACCAATATAAATACTATCATTAAAAGTTACAACCACATTTTTTTTTAACTCAAAAGAGGAAAAAACAGGAGTTTTTGTACTTAATACAATGTATCACTTCCTTTTCGCGTAGTGTGAGTCACAACTGAGTATTATCCATGTACACAAAATATGCAATTAAATAGATGAACTTTAATGGCTAGGAGATATAAATTAAAAATCAATCAAGCTAAAAACAACTGGTAAATCTCAATTTTTTGTCATCATAGTATTTTGATTTAGTTGGTCATTTCAAGATTCAGATTTAGCTCACTAGTAGAGTAAATCACGCATGGAACTAGCCTTCAAATCCGTGCATCTGTGTTTCAAAATCGGCTGTCCATAAATAATGTCACTTTTTTTTAACTTGACCTCCCTCCTCTTGTGTCACAAACAGTCAAACTGCGTATACGACCTCCTCTTTGTCAAATGTCACGCTTTTTTTCATTAGCATCTTGTTACAGGAAAAAGCTTGATGTTACACTTCTTGTTTCTTCCTCCCCCTTGTCACAAACTGTCACAATATTACGAATCCCCTCCTCCTCCTCAAAGCGTGACATCATTTGTGGACGGGCCCTAAAGAGATTAGTGACATGAATACACATGAAATGGTGAACGTGTATGTTGCACTGAGGTCGATTACCACACGGGTCATTAAACTAATTGAACCAATAAAATATTTTTTGCATGTCATTTTAAAAGGACATTTAGTAGCTACATGCGCAATTAATGTATTTATAAAAGATTGTTATTTATTAATTAAGACCACTGTGGTCTTGTCGGTTAGGAATTGGACTCATGATAGGTGATTCAGAGGTTTGTTGCTAGCTGGTGTAAGATCTTTTGTACATTAATGGTAAATGGTAACTGGTGCGCGTAAAATATATCGTGGTCACAAACTCTTCCATGTTCCCATACCAAATTAATACTTCTAAGAGTATTGGAAGGGGTTGCTTAGCCTCTGTTTTGGAGCCTCTTATTTTATTTATTTTCATTTATTTTATTTATTTATTTATTTATTTATTTTTTATTTTTGAGAACGATTACTTTATTTTGTTATGGAAAAATATATTAGCTACCTTGTTCGAAAGTTACTACTAATTTATTTGTTCGTTTATTTACTTTTTACGTATCTATTTCATCAGATGTGCGAAGAATAGTTGAATTCTAGAAACCATATTTAAATGTTAAAAATGTATGTTCGACAAAATTTGCAGTCGTAAGTAATTAAGAGAATATATTGATCAGATGTATGAAAGTCTACGTAGGTATACGGGAAAATAGGCTCATTTAGTTTTGGATGAAACTTCTAACCAAATTTCAATTTTGATATTTGTCCTATTTTCTTTGCGTTTAAATGTCGTTGACTCAATATTTTGGATACCTTTTTTCCCTCGTTTTACTATCGATTATACTATTACATTTCACCATCATTTCTCAACTTTATACTTTTTTTTTAATGTTTTGTTTCGTTTTGTTTATTATTTTTCCCTTTAGCTTTTACTTGAGCAGATATATAGCTAGGATTTTTGTAAGGCAGGAAATTAGGGGAGACCGGGGCACGTTTACGCAGATTTTTTCAATGAATTTTCCAATTTTTATGTTTTAACTAAGGAAATTTGAGACATTGCGGTTTATTGAAGCAGTTAAAACGTGTCCCGGACTCGGAGCACGTTTACGCATATCTATTTTGATACCTAACGTGGTACTGTTAGTGTTTTGAACATAATATCTTACCATCGCTAAAATAAAGCAAATTTCTTACAGACTGAATAGTGTATAAAGCTGAAGATGAAGGGGCTTGAAGACAGCGCTATATGATTACAAGCTGTAAGATACGAATGTGTAACTTAATTAAGAATTAAATGGTAATTTTCAAAACTAAATAGCCGGAAAATACTAAAAATGCTTGAGACAGTTTGAAGCGAAAAATGTGTCAGTGGCACGTTTAGGTAAGACACAGTAAGAACGGTCGTAAAAGTGCTCTGACGTTCAATGTGTGAACTTGCCCCGTCGTCAAGTTTGGATTTATTTTTAACGTGCAAAACAATTTAATAACATTTCAGTTCATACAAATACAATTCTCAAAAAAAGGATAAAATTCTGCTGATTTTTATATATTTGTTCTTTCTTAACTAAGTATTATTTATTCACAATAAACTTCAAAACGTTCAACCCAAAATTTACTTAACTTGGTCTAAAACAGATAATTCTTTCTGTATACTGGACCGAAGCTCGACTAATGCTCAAAAACTTGTGATAATATTTGCTTCGGAGTAGCATCAGTCTGTTATGTCTGTTGGCTCTCCGGTTACAATTCGTTTTGAAAAAAGAGCACTGCGTAAACATGTCTACCGGTTTTTTTTTTTTTTTTTTTTTTTTTTTTTTTTGAGAAGTGAAACATACGAATACAGGGAAAACGTTAAAGATGATCAATTCCACAAAAACTAAACTTCCTTAGGAGTTAATGGAAAGTGATAGGGACAGAAGAGAGATTTTCAGCGTTTAGAACTTTTTGCGTTGTGTATATATTCAAAAATAAATAAATAAAACTAACAAAAAATTAAGAATAATTCTAAAACTTCCAGCTGCTCCTCCCCCCCCCCCCCCCGTTTTCTACGATGCTTAATTTTATTTGAAACACAAAGCGTGTCAGCATCTATTCGCTATTCAAACAAACTAAAGGAACCGTTGCAGTTTCTGGCCAATGACTGCTGAAAGAGGTAAGATAAAACCCCTCCCACTTACACCTGTCCAATCGGACATCTACCTTGTCTGCGTCAAATTGTAATATTATACCTACTTGACTTATTTCTTAACGTAACGCAAGGTGGCGTATGCAAGCTCTAAAACTACAAATCCAACCGTTTTAAAAAGAAAAGCAAAGACTTCCGAACATTACCATACAAATAAATTTCCTGGTTTTTTGTAGGTGCAGGCTTCAATATTTTTCCTTGAATTCATTCATATGAAATGACTGACAGTTAAATTACTATGATAGGCAAACCAATTTATTAAAACTACCATTTCAGCTTCAACATTTACAATGAAAAACTCACCGTTTATTACCAGATAAAGTACAAGAAGTGATGCATAATCTTCTAAATCCCGTTGGCAACGACCTTTCTTTCAACTAACCTAACTTATTACAGTCAAATTAAAGGTCCAAAACGTGTTTGACTTTCAATCATTAAACCTGAAAAGCTTAAAAGACGGCGTTGTAAAATTTATTCAACATGTGGCCTTGCTGTTTCCAAAGAAGTACATTTTCTTTGAATCACATGTTCAGGCAATCTTGCAGCGATTGAGAAAAGGAATGGAGCACTTAATTTATGCCTACGCCAAATCATTAAATGACAGCCAGATGACAATAAAATACGTAATTATCAGTTCAATCATTCTCCTGAAGCAAATACACAGGCATGTCAAGGGCAGTTGATGACTTTCGAATGAAGAACGTGGAGGAAATGTTTTTCATGCGAACTGGTAGAAGTTTCTTTCTTCCACTAATTTTAAACCGGTAAAAAAGAATAAAAATCACACGTATCAACGGGTCATTTGCGATTAATAGACTGATAGACTGACACCTCTCACTGAAATTTATCTACACCTTCTGTAATACTAATTAATGTTTCATTATGACACATTTAGCACTAAAAATAACAAATGATAACATTGATTAACGTGGTGAAAATAAGTTGATAAAAATGTAGACAATTTGCGCAGTACGCAGCAATATAGATGTTATCGAAATAAAGTGAAGAAACAAAAATTAAAAATAACCTGAGCGCAGCATGGCAACAGAAGCTGTAAAGGACTACCAAAACACAAAACAACAAGTGCACTGCTAGTTATCATCGAAAAGAGTCACTAAAAAAATGATGCCAACCCGGGGATTATATTATTTTAAATAAGTTGTAAAATAGTTTTAAAAAGGTCTTAAAAACTAGTTAAAATAAACTTTAGATTCTAATATTCATGTTTTGCCTTCCTGGAGCAACTCTACAGTTTATTTCACTCCTCGTGGGAAGAAAATATTCGTCCGTAATGTATCGGCAGCGAATTCGACAAATAGTTATTTGTTAAGTTAGAATTATAGTTTATGGCTACTGAGCGATAGAACTTCTACTCAACTGATCATCATGAAACTTTGTATACGCATTGCCAGAGGGGCAAAATAGAGCATAGGCTACCTTTCATCCAAAAAACATGCATTCTAAGATTTTTATTCCAATTTTATAGAAAATCACTAATTTGCTAGTATCTCATCGGGAAAAAAATTCATATTTTTTTATTTTTGCATCATTATAAAGTCCTTAAAAAGCTACACGATATGAACTTTACCCCAAGTTTGAGGAATAGCAAGAACACCGCCCTAATTCTTCATTTTAAGATAATTTCATATTCTAAAACAAGGCTTACTTTCGTTTTTAAAGTGTCGACTGCGGTATCTCGTAAATTAATTGAAACTAATGAAGTTGAATTTCTGATTCGTAGCAAATGATATTTTTGTGAAAAAAACAATAGAAAAATAATTACAAAGATTTTTTTTAAAAACGTTATTTTTCTTAATAAAATATTGTCTGTTTCGTAATCATAGTTATTCGTGGAAGAATTCACAACTCCAGAGCTCGAATACGCTACCTTGCAGTGATTAACAATACTGTCGAAAAAGGTAAAACATTTCATTCCACGGGTTTTCTTTGGGGTAAATTACAGGCTTCGGACAGTTTGTGGTGTAATGTAATTTGAGAAGAATAGAAAAGAAAGCATCCTACAAACACGAAGAACAATTACTGTTATTCACAAAGCGTCAAAGCAAGTTATAAGTTACGGCATTTGTTTGTTTTACCTCTTTTGTCCGCCATTAGACTGTGGCTGCAGCGCCCCCTATAGTTTATTGGAGTTGCGAATGCGGGAAAACTTTTTTTTTTTTTAAAGATTGATTGTCAGTTTCATTACCGTTTGCAGACCACAACAGTTTGGTAAAATTCTGCTAAGAGTACGCACATTGTTTTTAGAATTACTTTTAATTTAAGTACTGAAATATTTTTTCTGAAATTTTTAGAACACAATTGATTTTTAATACATGATAATTCATCTAACTAACAATCATCATTCTAACGACCTTGTTAAAGTGGAAAGATCACGCCTGATGCTGGTTAACATGTAAAGATGACTGAAATTTAGGGATTTAAAAAAAAATCTAAGGAAGTCTCAATTTAAATTTTGAGCCAAGAAATTGCTCTTCTCTACACATTGACGGAAATTTTTACTTTTTATTTATTTATTTTTTTTTTTTTTTGGCCTGATTGCTGAATATGCGTCACTTGACACAACTTTCATTTTTGAGGTATACCGTACAATGCCGGACAATGCAGCTAGTATTTATATATATCGGAAATTATGAGGAAAATTTAATACAAATATACCCACGCGTGACTGTGGGGTCATCCATTATGCAAACATTGATAAAAAATAAACCTGCTTCGGCATTCCTTTCTATTAATAACATTGTAAAGCTGATTGAATCTGTATCGATATCTTTTTAGGTTAAAGTCGGGTACATTAATTCATTGAAAATATATAAATACTAATAAGCAAGGTGTGTTTTTCAAAGAACGGTAATGGTAAAACCATTCTTTTCCACTTCAAGATGAATACGTTAATCGGTACAGCATGTGACATTCTTCCAAAAAATATTTTTTTATCGGAAGAAGAAAAGATAATCTTACGTATTTCCTTCTCAATGCGTATTTCCTTTTAGTTGATTTTGAATTTTTTTCCATTTTAAAAAGTAAATGTTTCTATATAAGATCTTTTTTTATACACATAAAAATGAGATAGTTGTCATTCGTAGCAGAAAAAAAATAATTTTGTGCAAAAACACTGCTTCATACATGGACTTTTATAAAGTAACTAGCAGTACCCGCACAGCGATGCCCGTTGAGTAAAAAATAAAATCGATGCCTCCCCCCCCCCCCCCTGATGTGAAATCATCATTTATTTAACTAAGAGTTTTAACTAAACTAAAAACCTTTAAAAAAAACTATTTACGTTTCTTTATAATTTAAAACTACTCGCCAAAACATTAAAATTAAAAGAACAGTTCCTTTAAAACTCTGTAGCGAGTAAAGCGGTTACTTCTGCAATTTAAAATGTTTTGCCAAATAAACAAAAAAGACATCACATAATATCTTTCAAATGTAAAATTATTCCGCAACTCTATTGTTTATTTCCAAACTCGCTCAGCAACCACGCTACCGTAACCTAGTTGTTAGCCTGCGAAGCGAACTCCGATTAATTAGCTATCCCATCCGTCTAACGAAAACAATAACAAAAAAAAAAATCCCGTGAAACATTCGAAAATCATCGTCAGAAATAGAAAAAAAAGAGAAAAAGTCGTATCTTTCATTTGGTTAAAAACAAATCAAAAGTTTCTTTGGAATTCAAAACAATATTCGCCGAAACATTGGATCACATTTACGGTTGCTTCAAAACAATAATCCTAGACTCGATTGCTCAGCGCCTAACGCGCCAAGTGGCCATGCTACCGAACTCCAATCCTTTTGTGAGTGAAGTGGATGCTTATACTTTGGCAAAAATAAACGTTTCACCAAACAAATAAAAAGGTATAAAATCACATTAACAGTGGTTTTGTAATGTAAATAACCCCAAAAATCATTTTTTTGCCAAACTCGCAAATCAACCGAGCATTTACATACAGTAACCCACAGTGACCAACCCAATTAGCCAGCGAAGCGAGCTCCGGCCGATAAGCGATCCAGTCTTTCTAACAAAAACGTTTAAACGATAATTCCCCAGCAGAAAAACAACGTAATTAAAAAACACGGTACATCTAGGACAAAAAGAAAATCCCGTACCCTGTATGAAAAAGAATTTATCTATACAAAAGCTATCGTTTGAGAAAAGGGGGAAAACCCCTCTAAAGTAAAAAAAAAAAATCCCCCCCCTCACTTCTGACGTCAAATAATCAATAATCATATTCTTTAACTAAAAGCGTCTCCACCCTTTGAAAACTTAAATACAATCCTTTGAAAATTTAAATAGTTTACCAAACAAAAACAAAAATTACATCAAAATTACATTTGCAGTAGCTTTTAAATGTAAAATAGTTTCGCAACCCCATAATTCATCGCCAAATTCGCCAACCGACTTTCTAATTAAAAAGAAAATCAATTCGCCACTCCAGAGCTCGAATACGCTACCTTGCGGTGATTAACAATACTGAAGAAAAAGGTAAAACATTCCATTCCACGTGTTTTCCTTGGAGAAAATTACAGGCTTCAGAGAGTTTATGGTGTGATGTAATTTCAGAGGAATAGAAAAGAAAGTTTCCCACAAGCACGATGAAATATTACTGTCATTCATTAAGCTTCAAAGCAAGTTATAATTTGCAGCATCTGTTTGTTTTACCTTTTTCATCCGCCATTAAACAGTGGCTGCAGCGCCCCCTATAGTTTATTGGAGTTGCGAATTAATGTACGCACAATGAATTTTTAAAAAAAGTACAAAAAAATATTCATAAGCAACAAAGGCAACTTTCCCCAAAATGTTTAAAAAGAAAGTAACTGAAAATTGTCTGGAAAATGGACTTAGTGTTATAGTTGAAAATTGTACGGAAAGTGGACCTAGTGTTGTAGCTTTTTCTTAAAAGAGAAGCCTTGAAAATTGGCTCAATTAGAATCGCTTATATCTCCTGTTCTAACTAATCGAGAGAAATGGAAAAAACATCATCTTGTTCGGGAAGGAAAACCCTTTCCAACGATGTATAATGTTAGGGGGTGGGGGGGGGATTATCCCTGATTAGGCGAAATTTAGCTTAGTTAACTAGAAAAAACTAATTTGAAATTTAGAATTTCGGCTTCGAGGTACACGGGCCCGGGGTACGTTCGAATTTTTGTGCTAAGTTTCGGAGCTGTATGTACTATAGAATCTTCTGGCCATCGAGTACAAACAAACAAACAGAGAAACACCGTCACTCTTATGTACCGAGTGGTTATAAAATAAGTACAGTGAAACCTGTGTAAGTTGACCACTCACGGTGCAGCACTTTGGCGGTCAACTTATAAAGGGCGGTAATACTTTTTTTTTTTTTTTTTTTGTCATTTCTTGCACTATGTATTCATTTTTTGAGGAATTCACTCTTACTCTTTCTGTTCAACTCATTTTCATTGTTTAATATTATTGAAAGTGAAACAATAATTAAAAATACTATTCAAGTAATTTTGTTAGTTTTTCCTTGTTTTTAACTATATTAGACACTTTAGTTTTAGAAATTCCTTATATGCCAGCTAATATTCTCTGGCTTTTTCCATTTTCAGTTAATTTTAATATTTCATACTTTTTATTAATCTCAAGTTCAGCTAATTTTCTTTTTGAAGCCTTTTTATGTAAAACTTATAGCACAAAGAGCAACAAGCTCGACTATACCAGTTCATAAAGGCAAAATCAAAATGTCCCATCTCTTAATCCCTTGCACCAGAAACATGTAACTTAACTCATTCTTCATTAGCAGGCCCAGATCTGCGTACCCGCAGTGCGAGAGGCCCGCGTCCTTTAAGGGGCTAACGGCCCTAGAAATTGAAGAAAAAATAGAAAAAAAACTAGTATTAAGACTTCTTCACTTTACTAAGAGACACTGCTGGCCTGTAGGTATGGGCCTTACATATTTTGTTGCAGGGGAATCATATAGATCCGGGCCTTCTTTTTTTAGCACAGTTCCTGTGTTGTCACAACAATTGCAACTAAAAGAAAAGACTTTGAACTTTACTACTGACACCTATTTTCATTGAACAGAGTACAAAAAGCAATCTCAAATAGAACAACAAATGAAAAACAAGTTTGGAGAATAAAGAGCAGCGTTAAGCTTTATGCTACTGGTCAGTTAGTAAAATGCTGTTCCGTCATCAAAGCATTGAAAACATTCTTGGAAAGCTATGAAAAATAATAATAAAAATTTAAAAAAAAAATAATAAACTAAAATTATTTGCTGAAGAAAGTTAAAAAAAAAATAATAAAATAAAATAAACCAAGCTGTCAACTTACAAAGGGTCTTTTACAATACTCCTAACCGAATTTGGCGAACATTAGTGGTCAGGATAGACAGGTGGTCAAGATAGAGAGGTGGTCAAGTAACAGAGGTTTTCCTTTATTATATGAGATAGGACTAATTCCGTTCCTAACAAAAGCGGTCAATATAGACAGGTGGTCAACTTACAAGGGTAGTCAACTTTACAGGTTTTACTGCATATATTTGGAGCAGTCAGTAGCTTGAAGGAATCATCCGATTGCAACCAAAGTTGGAATACTTACTAATCTTGAAGGGGGGAGAAGGATGGTGCAATAAAAAAGTTTAGTTGCTGCTATCACCGATAGGTGGCGCTGAAGCCTTCAAAGGATGTCGTTGACAATGCAAAATACTGTAGTAATGAAAGAAAATTAAAGATGCAACCATTTCTGCCCGTAACGTGGCACGAGATGTCTCTTAGTTTGCCAGATCGCGCTTTGGTTTTAAAATTATTTATACATGTTGGGATTTTAAAGAACATCTCGGGAACATTTGTTGTTCGTCAATTGCAGCAAAGATGGTGTCTTTCCGAAGCGATTTTTATGCAAGATGAAGTCCAACTCCATATTGGGCGAGCAGTACAAAACTTCTTATGGCATCATTTCACTGATGATAGGGTAATAAGCAGGTATTTTCAAATGGCGTGGTCTGCTCGGTCTCCTGATCTGACGCCATGTGATTTTTGACTTTACAGGCTCTTAAAGCCTAATGTGTACCATGGAGTTGTCACATACTTTAGTGAACTGAAAGATAACATTACTCAACATGTGCGAAACATCACTTCAGGTGCTTTGCATTCCGCAGTTGAAAACTTTGCAGACCACTTGTTTTGTGTCCTCGAGCTCAATGGTCAAATCGTGGAACATGAACTTGATCGACACCGCCATGCGCAAGCTTAATATGCCTGCAACAATATTAAACAACCCACCCAGTTTTACATGCTAGTTCTTTTATATTGTATTTAACATTATAAATTCAAAAGCACCACCTGTAGTTAAATTTTGCAACTAAAAATTTTTATTGCACCATCCTTCTTCTCCCTTCAAGATTAGTAAGTGTTCCAATTTTTGTTGCAATCGGGTGATTCCTTCAAGTTACAGACTGCTCCAAGTAGAAATACTTATTTTATAACCACCCGGTATATGGATTACGATTACTTATTATAAATTATTTATTATAAATTACGACACTTTATATAGTGTTTTATTTGTATTTCTTTTTGCTTCATGTGTTCTCTTAATCTTATTTTGTATTTTGTTCGTGGGGTTTTTTTGTTTCCCGACTTTACCGAAAACGGTGATTTAAAAAAAATTTCTAAATTATTATTCACTTCTGTTCTTTAAAAAAAAGCGAATACCTCGTTATGTTTTTGTTCCTTGCATTAATCTTTTTTCTGTTTTGTTTTGTTCGTGTGTATGTGTGTTTTATTGTTATTAATTAATTCATTTTTTGTCAAGAATTTTTCAAAAAACGGCAAATATAAAAAAGATTTTCAAGTTCATTTCGAAATTTGGTTTGTAATTTTCATTTTTAGTAGTTTAAAAACCAACAAAACTCATATTAATAATGGATTCGTAACTGATTGTTACTGTTGATACTTTTGCAGGGAAAATTTACATTATAATATTTATGACACCACCGAAACTCACTATGCGTAGACTCAATTATTTTAAGAAATATAGTTGATCCTCTTTGCTAAATATCCAAATATTTTGCATCCTTTAACCAAAATTTATATGTTGTGAATTATGTCCTCCAAATTTAAAAATTAAAATACCGATCACGTTCTCAAGAATTACTACTCTGAGAAACATAATTAATTCTTTAAAGAATAGAAAGTTTAAGATGCAGTGGGCAGGCAAATGACAGTTTCTGCAGAAATGGGTTTCCAAGATATTTGAAGAAACTCATTTTAAATTCAATAATAACAGTAGGGATATGCTGGAATTAGATGGGAGTTTTTTCATCGGAAACTAAATAGGCAAGCTTATACAGTAAAGCTAGCGTACAATCGATAACAAACATGCAAAAAAAATGAAAAAAAAATCACATTTACTACCCTCTACCAACCCACGGCAGTATAAATCACACTAGTTTTCACTGAAGTTAGCAATAAAAACATCGCAAAAAAGACGGTATTTGTATGATTTTAAAGAAAATAAAACAAAGTAAAAAGGCACAAATTTTGCTGGAAAACTGCATACACATGTTTCGGAGTTTCAAGGAACCCCTTTTTCAGTAAAAAAAAGGGATTTTTTGGATGTAAAGATGTCTCATTAAAGCACCGAGAATGAACAGCGGACAGCTTTATAGTAAAAATAGCAAATTAACAAAACAAACACGACAAAACGAAACTTGAAGCCGAAACTTTTTACATGATTTTCTTCAACACAAAACCATTGAAGGGTTAAAACTATAAAAGAATGTTTCCAAACTTACCTTAAAGTTTTGTTCCCAGTAGCCTCTGACACGCCTTCCAGCCACTCAGACGATCTGGCGAAAAATCAACTGTTTCAGTTGCCACCATTAAAATGCTAAATTCAACTTTTCTCTCAAAGAATGGAAAGGCAAAGGATAAAGCTCAAATCGACTTTAGGCCACATGCTGAGACTCGATTTTCAAAGCGAATAAGTTAGATTTTCATCACAGTGGGGCTAATGGGTTTATCGAGTCAATATTTTATGGCACGCCGAGTTCAAACCTTTCTACATAAAGAAATAACTTTAATATTTTTAACAAAGCATAATGGAAAATCTAAATAAGTTCTCGAAAAGATAAGCCAATGTAAAATCTTCATTGTTTCAAGGTTTAAAATAAGTTTTACGATGTTGTAGAATAATTTCGATTTACATTTTTAAAATTTAGTTTTTATGAGATATTTAAACTTTTCTCAAAACTTGTTTAATCATTTAAAAATACTACGAAACTAGTATGCGTTTATCGTTGAAAAAATTGATTTAGTACTGATCCATGTGATACTTATTTTCCAAGAGAAAATTTATGAAACAGAATGTTTCTTGGTACATTCTCATTTTATTGACGCGTCAGACTTTTGCTGGAGAAAATGGGAAAATATTTTTTTCTTTAGCCAAGCAATCAGTTATTTTAAATTTTAAAATATATGCATTTCTTTTCTTTGAGCTTAAGTTTACATATGTAGCATGTATATTAGGGATATGACTACAAAAAAAAAATATTTACCCTGCAGTAGAAATCAATGGACTTTTTGATACATAATCAGAAAATAACAACTATTTTTTTAAATACAAAGCATGTATTGTGTCAAAGCACCAATGACATCGAAAATTCTTAAACTTTAGTTTTTTTCTGATAACCAAAATATACTAGTTGAAATAAACTTCAGATTTGACTACTCATGTTTAGCCTTTCTAGAACAACTCAACAGTTAAGTTCCCCTTCGTAGGGAGAAAATATTCGTCCGTAATGCATTGGCAGCTAATTCGACAAATAGTTATTTGTCAAATTAGAAGTATAGTTCATGGCTACTGAGCGATTGAACTTCAAAATTTAATCCGTCACAAAACCAGCCTCCTGGCATGTATTGGGAATGAAAGATACTATTTACAGTGATACGAAATGAGATCATATATAGGGCCATTCCACGAAAAAACCAACCCTTTGTACCGCACGTGACGTTTCATATATTTCATTAAAAAGCAATAATTTTAAAGGTTCATGACGAAATTCTTGCTTTAGAAATCATACATAAATTTGTAATTTGTTAAGCCGAAGAAATTTGTTTTTTTAATATTTTAAAACATATTTTTTAATGAAATATATGAAGCGTCACGTGCGAGACAGAATGACCGTTTTCCATGGAATGACCCTATAACACGATGATTCTATCTTAACTGGGAACGAAAAAATAATTTAGTCTGCACCAGTTTCTTTAAAGAAATCAAATGTTGCACACAACTCATACAGAAGTGAAACATTATCTTGCCAATAACATATCATAATATTCATAATAATATCCTATTTTTAGAGCAAGTATAGCTCATATACGTATCTAAGGACATGAACCGCAATTTTGAATTCTGTTTTAACGCAAAGAAAAATTTATTTGCCAAGGTATTTTCAGCTTTTGCTCAGTTTTACTTGAGCAACAGCTTGTTCATGAGAGGTTACAAGGGTAGAAATAATATCGTCGGAAGAAAACGTCCAAATAAAATATTTATTAGACTAATATGAAATAGGATGGAGATTGTTAACTCTCAAAACTCCCAATGTTTCTCTAAATTCCAGGTTTAATTTTATCCTTCAAATTCTGTGCGAGCTTTTTTTTGCATCACTAACTGTTGTTGTTTATTTTTTATTGTGAAGCCTTGAAGCTACAAATTATTAATTAATTCACCAAAACTCCATCACGGTTTCAACTGTCTCGGAGGACTAAAGATGATATGTTTTTTCTCTGAGTTCTTTCAATAACTCACACATCAAATTTTAAATTATGTTTTAAAATATCACCGAGACATTTTATCAACCATTTTGTCCCGTACAACGGTATTTTATTATATTTTATTAGAAATTCTAATTTTTTTTAGTTGCTTAAAGGCTGTAGAACTGCACGTTTAGAACATTAGACTTGAAACTAATTGGTGCGGGAACTTTTTATAGACACAACTGCATCAATAATTGAAGCACAGAAGTTTAGCAATTGCAACCCCAGAAAATAAAAAAAAAATGTAAATCATTTTTAATTCCAAATTTTATTGTATATATATTGCAGTTGTCATTTTTCTAATTACATTGTTAAAAATACTTATAAGTGCAAAAATAAGGCAATGATCCCTAAGATATATCTGCCAGTTTATTGTCTCTCTCAGCTTCAATGCGATGACATTTGCCTACAGCTCGGTTAATCACTATCCCAGACTGATGAGTTCTAACAAAAACAAAACTGCAGTCTCTTGATATAATAACCGATCTGCCTGGTGTATTGCATGTAGTTCTGCCTAGCCCTGGCTTAGGGGAGGTAACTTACTGCTAAATTTAAGAAGTTTAAACATGAATAATGCAAATTTGGTGGTTGCATTTATGTATTGCTATACATATCAGTTTATAAATATCATGATAGTAATCACGACGCCTTCTATGATGAAAATCAGGTTACATATATCCTTCACCACCGGTCTATCTGTAAAAAAAAAAAAGAAGAAGAAAAACTCAAGCGATACAAATAGTTGACAGATTAATGACGTATTTTATTAGTCAATGGGTTTCAACTACTGTAGGCATTGTTATTTTACCTATCCAATAATTTTCGATTATAGACAAATTAGTAGTGACATCATAATACATTTGCCAAGTACAAAAGGTTTTTGAGTGAAGAAGCCATCAACATTCTCAATGCAGAGTGCAAACAACTTTACTATGACTGTTGTCTTCCGACCCAAAAAATTTTCTTCGACTGAGGTTTTTCCTAAAAGTTTGAAACTTTTGAAATCGTTTAGTGAACAAGTCATGAAATTTCGCTTTTCAAGACGCAAAAGGCAATTTTAGTGTGACTACTGCTTCCGTCCACAAAACGTTTCTTTGACTGAAGTTTTTCCTTATGGTCAAACTTTTTGAAATCGTTCAGTGAACAAGTCATCAATTTTTGCATTTCAGGCAGTGCATAAGCAGCAACTTCACTACGATTGTAGCTTCCATCTAGCTTAGAAGATCAAAATTATTTCTCTTTGAAAAAATGACTTTATGGTAAACTTGAAAAATGAAATTCTTCAGGTTCTTCAGTTAGGTTTTCCGAAAAGGAACAGGACTATTTCCTCATATTGGATAGGTACAAACCTCACCCAATTCTTAATACTACCTTAACGTATTCTTTTTGCAGCATTTTTTAAATTAATTTGTGTTAGCTTCTGACTTAAGATGTGTTTATAGATACCTTTTTACGGGACATGAAACTTTCTAACCTGTTATACTTGATTTATTACTTTAAAAATTTATTTATTTTTCTTTTTATTTATTTTTTTATTTTTATTTTCGATTTATTTATTTTCGAACTTGAGAAAAAAATTCATATTTTGAAATTTTTAAGGACATTCAGTATGAATTTTTCCAACTTGTAATTTTTTTTGAAATGAGAATAAAAACAAAACTAATTCAAACTTTCCAGTAGAACTGCACGCGTGAACCTTCTCAAGGGATGATTTAATTTCGTGTCAAATGTCATATTTGACTGTTTAGTCGAGAAGATTTGTTTAACGAACGTGCATGCATGCATACCAGGAGTGAATTCCGGAGTATTCAGGAGTATTGGAACCCCAATGAGGAGTGATCGAATCCAAAATCGTGGCTAATTTTAGAATTTTAAGTGGAAGAACAATTTATTATTTCAGAGAAGTGACCAATTCAGCCCTGATACAAATCTGCATTTATACAAATAAACTTCTCTATGTGTGCCAAATCCGTCATTTGAAGGGAGGTGTATATGCAGAGATGTGAATGGTTTCTATTGGTCTTCGATATAACATTCCTTGAGTGAATACCCTATGCCCATTTTCGCCGGGAAAAGTTCAGATGGCAGGCCTGATATTTGCAGATTTTGTTTTGGAAGCATATATTTATCACAAATTAACTAACCATCTTTTGATTTCGATTGCTTTTCCATAATTAAGTGTATCATGCGTCTAAATTTCAATACCTGACTATCCTGAAATGCATTAGCCTAAAAACTAAAAACGTTCCTCCATAATTCCCCAGACGCCATGTCGACTTTTCAAGTAGTAGGACATGGCAAGGGAGTGAGAGAGAGTAGTTGTTAAACCTTTTAATACAACTCGCACAACGGGAGGCGAATCCCTCCTGTTAAAATGATTTTTCCGACCCTAGGACTTCGTGGCCTGATCATTTCGGACTCTAGGGCATCGGCATTTTTGAAACAGCCAGTGCTGGAAAAGGATCCTGTTGAATGCTTTAGGCGGTCCGTGGGGTATTTAAAGCATTATTTTTTCTTAGTCTGTCTTTGTGCAATTTTACTTCATCGACTGGATTAGGGTAAGTGATGGTTGGAGTTTACGCAGGGAACTAATTAGACTTCGAGTTCTCCTCTTAAATTATTACCTATGTCTTTACACATTTTATAATGTCTTTGAATCATTTTAATTAATCTAAGCAGAGTTGACTGCTTTACGCATGAGCAGAAATGATTACTGGAGTCATTTCAATCACTTTTGGTTTAATATTTGAAGTAATACAATTCAAGCTAGCTTTCCTGTTCATTATTGTTGTCGCTCATGTTTTATTTTGAATGTTGCTTTATCTTTTAGCTTTAAACTATTATTAGAATGCCAAATTTGTACGGTGTTGTTACAGAAATAAATCTCGAGGTGGAATAAACATTGTTCTTACACTAAACGCTACGAACTAAAGAAAATGAACGTAATCCTCATGTTAAACTCTTAACTGAGAATGAAATTCTCTGAATTGACATAACCGATTAAGGTACTTTATAAACAACATGATATTTCTCTCTCTTACTGTTTTTCTCATTAATATTAATTAATTTACTTCTTACTTTATTTATTTATTATATATATATATATATATATATACAGTGGCGGATCTAGAACTTGGACAAGGGGGGGACTAACTTAGGTCTGTTAAAGAAAAAAAATCCAGTATAATATCGTTCAGCATCCTTTTCACGAGAATGTTACGACATTTGTTATTTAAAATAAGCATATGTTTATTTTTAACTTGTAAAACATGAAATACACTAAAAAATTGTCAAAAGAGTCTATTTTTTAAAATGATTATCAAACAATTTTTCAAAAACACAGTCGGCACATAAGTTGTAAGAAAATAAAATGATTTAATTTGTTACTCTAGTTTAAAACAAAAAAAAATACTTTAAACATTATTTGACATGTTCCCAGTTTTCCAAGCACATTCTCCTCTTCTTACTTTTGCAGAAGAGTTCAATTATTTTGTCGACAGATACATCTCTATCTCTTGCCACATTTGCTAGAGCAAGTCCATTTAACCGTACTTCTCCCGTTGTGCTTCTTAAATAGGTTTTTATCCTTTTTAAGGTAGAAAAACTACGTTCAGCTGTTGAAGTCGTTACTGGGATTGTTGCAAAAATTTGGAGAAGAACAGCAATAGATGGGAAAAACGAAGGGTCTAGCTCTTTCAGTGCCCCGATAGCTGTTGTAGGAGGACCGCATATCGGCAGCCATTTATTCCTCCACATCTTGATTTCTGCTAATAGCAAGCTCAAACTTCCTAGTTCATCTGTAAAATTCCTGTATTTGTCTGCAGCAGTTATAATATTTTTGTCAGTATACCTCGACAAGTTCGATGGAATTAGACCTTCGAGGGGAAGCACTCCAAGAAAATCTCTGCTAAATCTGCAATCAATCTCGGAAATGAAGTGATCTATCAGAGGGAGAAAGACTGTTCGTCTGAAATAAACTTCTGGATTTTCTGGAGGTGTACAGTCTCGAGCACTTTTACGCTTTCCTGATCTGGGTATTTCTAACTGCAGATCCAATTCTTCAGCAATTTCAAGGCAGTTTTTGTAAATAGTTTGAAATTCGAGTTCTGCGTTTTGTCTTACACTCCGAAAAGTGTCCAAAACTTGAGACACATTAGCTACTGCAGAAGACAAATCCTGCTTCGGGCTTTGCTGACTTAGCCTCAGTGTCAAACTGAGACAGTACACTGATATTTCGACGCCAACAATAAATTCACTCCTTTTTATTGAAGCATTTAACATATATGCTTTTGTTGACGCTTCGGAAGAGGCAGTTGTATGTAAACTTTCCAGCACAGTCACAACAGGAACAAGTAGTTCCTTAAATGTTATTAGGCTGTCATGCCTTTCTACCCACCGTGTAGGGCAAAGTGCTTTCAATCTCTTTTTTTTAGTTTCCGAAAAGTCTTGCTTTTCTACAACATCGATTAATGCATTTGTTCTGTGCGCAGAAGCCGAGAGAAACACAGAGACAGTCTCAACTGTTCCCATTACGTTTCTTATAACAGGAATTTGGCAGCTTTTTGTGATGCACAAATTCAGGGAATGGCTGAAACAATGAGTATAAATGGCGAGGGGTTGCTGCTCGGAAATTAGAGCTTGAACGCCCTTAAATGGCCCAGACATGTTGCTTGCTCCATCGTAGCCTTGTCCACAGAGGTATTTGTAAGACAAATTCAGTTTTGTCAGTTCTTCGTCTATTGCGGATTTAATCGATAAACCAGTTGTCGCTTTGAGTTCCACGAATCCAAGGAAATCTTCCCTGGTTGTGAAACTGTCTATGTCGACATATCGCACACAAAACGTAAGCTGCTCCTTCTTACTTTCATCTGTGGTTTCATCACATATTATTGAGAAGTATTTGGCTTTTTGTATACTACTCGTAATCTCCGAACGGATATAATCGCCAATGCATTCGATTATGTCGTTTTGGATTGTTTTGCTGATATGTGTACTGTTTTTCCTGCAAGTGGTAAGGTGCGTTTTCAAATCTTCATCACCAGCATCAATTCTAAAAGCCAATAGACTTTTGAAAACACCCTGGTTTCCTCTTAATGCATTTTCTTGCTCTTCCCTGCTGTTCAAATTGCCATCATCCCTATGACCTCTCAAAGGCAGATTGTTATGGGCACAAAACAGTACGGTTTTTACTATAGGCTTCAAGCGTTTTAAATTTTGCTCTATTATAGAGGCTTTTCTAGCGTCTATCAGGAGGACCACATTACTTACTGAACTTCCAGGAATAGGCTCCATGGATTGTTTAAAATGCAGGGCTTTTTAAACAGAAAATTGATGGTATTGGGTAGTTTGGTGATATTTTAGTTCTTCTGTAGCTTTCTTAAACTTAATCAACGGCTCCTTAACGAATGTTTTAAGCACCTGAAAATAAATAAACATCTTATTAAACTGCAATATAAAAAAAAATTTGACGCTCAATTAATATCCCAATTTAGGTGTTAAGAACCGGGTGGAACATTAGAAGCAAAAGTCTTTCGAAATTATTCAAACTAATTTATGTTGATATTCGAGGTTTTATCTTTTAACAGTATGCATGAGTTGCTTATTCCTTTGTATTACTTGATTTCGAATTGAGGTAATTTCAATAATTCATTAAAATTACCATTCTTCCTATTTTTATGGACTTTGCTTAGACAATTAAAAAAAATTGTTATAAATAAATACAGCTTATGAATTTATTTGTCTAATATGATAACTTTTAGTTTACAAGCCTTAAACATATATAAAAAATATGATGTATCGATGCCATCGACGTTAAAACTGTTAACATAGATATTTTGTCATTGATGTTTCAAAAATAATTAAAAATTAATTTAAATGAACTGTTTTAATAATAATTTTTCTATCTACGAGGTTGTTTTGGTCTATTTCTTCCTTTGGCTTGTGAATGATGGAAGCTTGATCGATATTGACATCGTGAAATGTATTCAATGGGTCATGAGATTTGCGTAAAACCTAAAGCTGAGTTCGCACTAAGGCGCGGGGTTGCGCGATTCCCGTTTTTTAAAAGATCGCGGTCTTTCTTATCTTGAATTTTTCTATTTTTCAAATGTATTTAATAACGACAGTCAGTATAAATGAAATAGCCGAAAAGAACTTTTGACCACCACTTTATGGAAGAATCTAAGAAATAAACCAAAAAAAACAGAAAAAAAATATCGAGAAGAGCGCTTAAACTATTATTTTGCCTATAAAGAATATTGACACTATTAAAAAAAAAATTCAATTCAATTCTGAAAAATGCCACTTATGAGCTGATGGAATTTTTCACCTGATTTCCAATTCCAGCTCCAGTTGGTGCAAACAGAACGCACATTTTACAAAATCCACCAGACGAAAGCTCACTGTAAGCAAGCCAATTGTACTGCTCCAACCATTCTCGTCTAAATTTACGGTTCTGCTTTCCTTCAGCTCTTGTTGGAAAGCTATAACTCACCGGAGGCTTCCATGTTTCATTTAAATATTTCAGCTTTTTATCGTCATCTAAAATCTTTCCAACAGCTAATCCAATATCATATAATTGATAATTTGTTAAAGATGTTATATCAGTAGGATTCTAAAAAAAATACATTTATAAGTTAAGTAATTTAATATATTCCCTACAAATTATAATACATATTCCTATCTTAAAAATACATTCAAATAGAAATAATTTACCTGATACAAAAAATCTTGAATGTGCAAAACGGTTTAAATGCATTTAAAATGCAGTTGACACTCAATTTTACGAAATTCTATTTACGAACACTCACGATTTTAAGAATTATTCTCTAGAAAAAAAATTTAAAAATCTTAAATTTAAGCACTATAATTTTTCATTATTTTTTATGGTTAAACCAATTTTCTGAAAACGAAACTATCTTTCTCATGCAAAAAGATAGTTATTTAATAATATATGAACAAATAAGATTCCTTTTCAAAGTTTTAGTAAATTTCAAAAAATTTGTCTAATTCATTAGCAAACATTCTAAATTCACACCTTTATTTTTTCAACTTGTGAGAGTACCAATGTAGAAGAGAGAAAAAACTATAGTAGTATTGCAAAAAAAAAACCCTTCAGTATAAAATGTTGAAACTTAACATGTGAAAAATAAATAAGTGAATTAAAAATTGAACAAAGGCACCTGATTTTTATCAGATTGCTTTGAAATCACCTCATCTTTTGCCCATGTTTTGGGGTAAAAAAAAAAAAAAAAGATTTTTCAATGCAAAAAAAAAAAAAAAAAAGTGCAAGCTTATGGATGCAGAAATTCGTTAAACGTCTTAGACTCCATAATCTCACACCTTTTTTTTACATTGAAAAAGGGGGTTCCTGCTAACATGACCCCCCCCCCCCCCATGTACCAGCAATCATGATTACTATTTTACTTATTTATGCTTTAAACGATAATTTTAATTTTATTTTTGTATATCAATATACAGTTGGTATGTTATAACATATTTAAAATATAGCTGAATTTTAAAGAAAATATATTTACTTGTTCTTTAGAAGTCTCACATCCAGCTGTACAGTTGTTCACATTCTCAACGTTAGATGTAGTCGGCATGCGTTGTAGTAGTCCATTATTAGAATACGGCTGTTTGGAATCTGATGGTATTTTATCGATACTAACTCCATCGTGTCCTTGGAAATCATCAGTTATATGCGTATTGCTTTTACTAAAATAATCTGTAAGTCGACGCTTCATATTCACTCGACAATACTTAGATTTAAAATATCAAAACAATTGCGAAATAAATCAAGTCAAACTCCAATTTAGCGCCCGCCCTTTAAAGCGCCAGTCCAACAAAATCGCCACATTTGTTTCTTAACAAAACTTCCAAGTGTGAAAAAACCAAGAATCCAAGTATGAATTTTAATACAAGCAATTCGTTAAAACAACAGTTCAATACTGCGACAACCGATGCCGCGTCCTAGAAAAACTTTTCCACAATTTTCCACCTTTTATTATTTTAACTAAATTTTCGCTCTTGGTGTTTCCTTATCAGTAACCTTAGCATATTATGAGCATTACTACTTCGTTGTGCTATTGCTGGTTGTTCAAAAGAGGAGTACTCAATAATGTTGTCTCTGGGCAAAAACAGCCTATTAAGAGTTCATTTACAATAAACATAAGTCCTAACGAGACACATGGTCAGCAATTCAACATTACAGAAAGGAACTATTGCTTTTTTTCTAGTCCGACTGCATATTCCTAATTCAGTGGGAGGGACTCTATTATCGGTTTCCGCGGAAATAGGGATGCACCATACCTGCTCCTGATGATACCTGTCAGTAGCCATTATGTATCGTCCTCTCCGGCTTGCTTAGTACACTTGCTTAATTTACTGCCTAAACGTTTTGAAAAGGATTAGTGAACGACAGGTTTTCATTCTGGATGTCGCGGACTTCAAAGAAAGAACAGTGGTGTCCGTTGACAGGAAGAGAATTTAGTAAACATAATCCTAGCTTAAGTTTACAAAAGTGGTGCAGTAATGAAAATCGCTGAAATTTCATTTTCTATGAACGTAATTTTTAACCAAATGGTAAGGGTTGCTATAGTATCCTTAGCACCTCCCCCTCCTCCCCACTGCTCTACAGATCCACCATTGAAGCTGTATAAATTTTATGAGATATTACAAACTTAGTAAAAATATTGCAGTATTAAAAATATCTAAAACTGAAATTTTATCGAGTGTAAGTTCTGACCTCAAGGGGATACTATAGACCCCCTTAGCCCCCCCCCCCCCCGCATAGATCCGCCAGTGAAATGTATAAATTTAATTTAATATAATACAAACATAAAATATCCATAAGTAGTGCAGTAGTAAAAAATATAAAATTTCAGTTTTATCTAGTATAAGTTTTGACCTCATGGAGGTAGGGGGGGGCTATACTCCCTTGCCCCCCCCCCTCATAGATTCGCCACTGACGGCGTTAATTGGAAAGTAATAACTTCAGATTAAAAACCTCGATAGCAGAACAAAGTTATTGTCTCGAAGACTTTCCATGAAATTACAAATCGCATCGTAATCTGTTGTAAGTTTTAACCAAATGGGAGAAGGGGTCACAGTCCCCTTACTACCCCCCTCCCACCCCAAACTCGCCATTAATAAACCACCGTATATAGTGTACATATTTAATAAAATATAATGCATATTTGTAATTCGCAGAAGTTGACGTATTTAAAATCTTCGAAATTTCGGTTTTATCTAGTGTAAATTTTGACCTTATGGGAGAGGAGGGGGGGGGGCTATAGCTCCCTTAGCCTTGGAATGATGTAAAATATATTACGGCTAACTTTCAGATTAAAAAATACCTCGATCGCAGAATGAAATTATTCCCTCTGAGCCGTTCCGTGCCATTGCAGATCACAATTTAATCTGTCGTAAGTTTTGACGAAATGAGAGAAGAAACTACAGTCCCTTATGCCCTCTCCCCTCCCCCATGTATACGCCGCTCTATATAGTGCTTCTATATTTATTTAAATATAATACAAACTTAAACATGTTACAATATCGCAGTGTTAAAAATCTCCGAAATTTCGATTTTATCTAGTGTAAGTTCAGACCTCATGGGGGGAGGGACTATAGCCCCTTTAGCCCCCCCCCCCCGTGGATCCGCCACTGATAGTGCTTCTATATTTATTTAAATATAATACAAACTTAAACATGTAACAATATTGCAGTATTAAAAATCTCTGAAATTTCGATTTTATCTAGTGTAAGTTCAGACCTCATGGGGGGGGGCTATAGCCCCCTTAGCCCCCCCCCCCCCGTGGATCCGCCACTGTATGTATATATATATATATATATATATATATATATATATATATATATATATATATATATATATATATATATATATATATATTGCACAATTTGAAAGAAAATTCACTGTTTTAAGCCCCCGACCAAAAAAGGAGTCGTATTATATGTTTAAGGTTTCAGTGTCTCTGTCTGTGGCATCATGGCTCCTACGATAAAGTTTTTTTTTTTTAAAGAGTGTTTTGACATTGTTGTTTTAGCTATAACCCAATTAAGTTGAAAGTTTTCAGACTGCTTATCTAATTTATCTAATATTTATGTTAATTGCAATTTTTTTATACTTACTTTACAACAACAGTGCAATAATTGAAGCAAATTTGTAAACACACATTTCGGTGTTATGAAAAAAAAACCCTTTTACAATATGTACATATTGTCCTAGTTTTAACCCTGGAGAAAATAGAATGTCATGCTTTTATTAGCGTTTTAGAACTATTTTACTATCTCATTGAAAATTAAAATCAAATTAAAAAAAATATTAAAATGTTTATAATTATTTTGTAAAAGCAAATTACTCATTTATAATCATAACTTAAAAGTTTTAATTCGGAATACATGCTTTTATATTTATATGTGCATTTCACCTTAATATTCCGGCAAATTAATTGAATCATTTGCTTCTAGTATAGTATCTTACAAGTTTCTGAAAATTTTAATTTTTCCTTTTTTGAGCATTTAAATAGGTCTTTTTGACAAAAATGGGAAACTTAATGAACATATAGAAAAATTATAGGTTCTTATTTCGTGCGTTTTACTCGCAGTATTTCACATAAATATTTCATCAATGGATTTTAAAAACAAAACATATATTTATGCACCACACATATTCTTTACTCTACTTTATCTTTTTTTAGGCGTTTTTGTAGAAAAAGTACAACATTCAATTTGACTTAAATATTTTTTGCAACTAAGATCCCCACTTTTTTATTAATTGGAAAAATTTCATCTCTCGTTTCTTATTAAAAATCAGATAGGGTTCCAATTAATAATTACAGATTGAAATATATCATTCTTTTAATTAAAAAGCACGTGATTAAAGCACGGAGTGCCAAAAGTTTAGAAATTACACCCAAATGCGATACTTACATTTTACTTATTCGCAACTCCAACAAACTATAGGGGGCGCAGCAGTCACTGTCTAATGGCGGATGAAAAAACTAAAACAAACGCACGCTGTAACGTATAAATTGCTTCTAAACTTAAGAAATGAGAGAAATTTTTGTTCGCAGGCATGATTTTTTATTCTTTATTCATTTGAAAAGATTTTTCAAAGTCTTTTGGTTATTCTGACCCATGTAGAAAGAGATTAGAAATCAAAAAGCATTACGAAAGTAAAAAATTAATGCAGAAGACACAGTAAGTTGTTCTGAAGCAGCCATTTTCACGATGTTGAATTCGAAATTCATAAATTTTTGATTCGCTTCGAACAGCATTTTCATTTTGTACCCTTTTTACATTAGTACATATTATGTCCAGTTTCGTGACATTTCCGGCATTTGTTGACATTTTTATGACATTTCCGGCATTTGTTGACATTTTTGTCACATAGTGCACATACGTGACAGACTGTCAAGAGTAACATTTAACACTAGATAAATTATTTCTATGACTATATGATTGGATATCAAAAGAAATCATCATGCATTTAATTCATTCGTCATGGAAATGATTTAACTGATATGCGAAATCTTGTCAAGATACGTTATTCTTTCACACAATTTTAAAACCATAACCCTATAAACAGATTTTTGGCGAAACTCTTCCACCGATAATGACAGCTTTTGCAGAGCAATAAAGTTAAGTTGGCGCGATATTTTAGCGATAAAAATTCCAAACTTTTATTTTTTATTGTTCAAATTCTTAACGTTCTTTCTGGATTTTTCAATCTGTTCTGCGATAAATATTTTCAAGAAAATTTATTTGCACACTGTCCATTTCAGTTGGATTCTGTAGTAAGAAAGGTTATTTAAATCATTTATGTGGAATTAGGCTAAGGAAAAGAGTAATTTTTCAGCATGGCCCTAGTGTCCAGTCAATGTTGTTAAGTCCGCTTTTTTTCATCGAATTGAAAAACTCATATTTATTCAAATTCACTCAGAACAAGGTAAATAAAATGTGTACTCACAGTTTATATCAGTTATTTTTGATGTTACGCTGTTGCAGAGGACGATTCCAAATGATGAATTACGCAAATAAAAAAAAATACACATAACAAACTGTTTGTTTTGCCCAAAATGAACACGTGGAACGCAATGTTTTAGTTTTTTCGGCAGTTTTGTAAATATCCGCAAGGTAGCGTATTCGAGCTCTGAAGTTGCGAATAGTTTTCCAGCATTCTTTCTGACTTTCCAGCAGTTACATTTTTGGTATTGAAAATGTATGTTCAAGTTGAGATTTAACAAAATTCAAGGCTCATCTTGAGCATGTATACTTTCCTTCAACATATTTTTATCTTGTTCCTCATATTCCAGTCAATTTTTAAATTAACTTATTTTCCTTCAATACTTTTGTTATTTGCACAAACTTTTGATACAACTCACCTTGTGTTCAGCTTTAAAATTGCAGATGATTGAAAATTTCTTTGATTGAAAATTACAGAATTCTGGTTAATTTTCAGCTAAAAATAAAATGAAAGAAAAGGGAGAACAATCCGATTTTATTATTAACTTGTAGAGTCGTTGAAAATAATCCTAAGAAATATTAATGTATTCTTATTTTTTCTGAAAAAAAGGTAAAACACTGATTTCAATATTTTTCCTAACAGATGCGATATAAGTAACAACAATATGTGAAAATAAATTTGAAAAAACAGACGCTGTGAGATTAGTATAATAACAGTGCAAAAAAAGGGGGGAAAAGGAATACTTTTGCTTGAAAGGAGACAAAATATAGATTAATCCTCATTTGTAATTAAGCATTGAATGCCTTTTATGACAATGGGTTCGTTTCCAAAATTTTAAAACTATTTTTTTCTGAAAGAGCATGCTTAAAAACGTAGGATCTGACCATTTTTTTGATAAATTTGTTTACGTTTAATATTTTTAAAAAATTACTTATATCGGAACGCTTTCATTGTTTACGGCTTCTGCCGATGATATCACAAATGATGAAATGTCATTCAGTGTTGCCATTGACAGTGCAAAATATTTAATTCGCATCTTTACTCACGTGTATTGGCAACGATATGGTTGATAGCAAACGTAGAGCGCAATTTTAATTCGCTGCTTGATTATCACAACGTGGAAATGCGGTGGAAAGATGCGGCAAAGTGCATCATTTGTGACGTCATCAAGACCACGCCTAGTTTGAAAAATCGGACATTTTAAAAGATTAATTTAAAAAATCTGTTGGAAAAATGATAGTATTTTCTGGGTCCATGCTATTTTTTTGCTCATTCTATCCATTTCAATGACTAAAAGTAGTACTTTTGAGGGAAGGAACCCACCCCATTGTTTTTAAGTTAATCTATTACAAGGCTTAAATTAGGGAAGTATTCAAATTCAGGACCTTCGTGAAACAAGAATTATAACATTATGCAGGTAAAAGAAAATATAACAACGTTTAATAGTACAAATTTGCAGAGAACTGCAGACACGTGTTTCGGAGCTTCATGGGGACCCCCCTTTCCACGCAGAAAAGTGAACTTTTGGATTTAAAGCCAGTCACGACTTTGTGTTACATGTCAAGTTCTACGAGAGTTACAGTGTTGGAAAATGGATCATTTTCAAGACAATTATATGCAATTTAATTTGGTGTGTATACCTTGAATAACTTCCAAAAAAACGTTTTTTACACAAAATTTTAAAAATTGAAAAATGTTTACGATAGTGTCCTTTAAAAAATTTGAAAAACATGTTTTCTTAATGTATTTCAATCAACGCATCCAAAAACTTTCAGAGATGGTCTACAAATCAATTGGCAGTTATAGCAAATAAAGCAGGAACATTTTTGTTAACATTTTGCTCAAAAATGTTATAACTGTGGTGTAAAAAATAAGCTATAAAAGTGCTGTATACTATTTATATTTTATGTAGTTTTGCGAGAACTTTATTTTATTATGCAACTCAGATAATTTTCTAGAGAGATTTTTTTACAACATTTAAAAATTAATAAATTTTTGAGATAGTGTCCTTTAAAGTTTTTGAAAAAAAAATATGTAATTTTAATGAATACAGTCAAAAATTCTCGGAATGCGACCATATAGAAATCAGAAGTTGCGGCAGTTACTAAAAAATTTTGCAAAAATTTCAATACAGTGAACATTACTTGCCGTAACTACTGATCCCTTCATAGTCCCATTCTGGAAAATGTTTTAAATGTATTCATTAAAATACATCGAAAATCATAAATGATTTTTAAAATATTTTTAGACACTACCTCGGAAATTTTAGAGTTTTTCAATTTTAAAATTTTGTTTATTTATTTTTTAATTATTCAAAATTTATTTCAAGTTCAAGTGCATGCAATTTCTTTAAAATGATCTATAATATACCTCTTGTTAACATTTTAAAACAAATTTTACCGAAAATTTTCGCACATTACATGCTGTAATTTTGATTCCATTCGTGGTCCCACTCTCAAAATTCATTAAAATACATTAAAACTCACATTTTTTTCAAAATTTTTAAATGACACCATCTTAAAATGCTTTAATTTTAAAATTTTGTGAAACGAAATGTTTTTTTCGTAAATTATTCAAACTGTAACTCAAATTTGAGGGTATGTAATTGCCTTTAAAATGAGCCATTATCTAACTCTGCTGTAGCTACTATAGAACTTGAATTATAACATTTTAAAACACATAGCAGCAAGTTACCACACCTAAGCCAGGGATAAAGCAAAACTACATAAAATATACCAGACAGTCAGGTTATCACATCCAGAGACTGCAGTCTTGTTCTAGTTAGAACTCATCAGCCTGGAATAGTGACTAACCGAGCTGGATGCAGATGTCATCTCACTGAAACTGAGAGCGTCAACAAACTCAGGTTCCATGAGATGACATCTGCCTCCAGTTCGGTTATTCACTATTTCAGACTGATAAGCTCAAGCAAGAACAAGACTGCAGACTCTGGACTCGGGCTGTCTGGTACATTGCATTTAGTATTTTAAAGCACTGCAGGAAAATTTTTAAAAAAGTGCTTTTTATCGAATTTAAAAGATTAAATACTCATCATATTGCAACACAGATTCGTTTTTAGAAAATTATATATAAATATGAGATTCCAATGAGCAAGTTATATGGAAGTTCCATGAAAGTCTGAGCTGATCAAGTTGAGTGCCTAGTTGATTTGACACGGAAGCAGTCTGACTCAATACCAAAAATACTAAAATAACGCCAACAGATATATTTTGTATTTATTAAAATGTCTGCCCTTACATATCTCACGATAATAAAAAATGGAGTTGCACCATGAAAAAAATAAAATAAATGGCTCATATAAGTAACTAGTGGTACCCGCACGGCTTTGCCCGTAATAGAAAAATTAAAAGGTCTTTTGGTTCGCCTGTATATTTACAAATAATGAATGGTGAATTTTCTCGCCAATTGGCTTGTACCCATGTTACCGTTCCACGTTGTGATAATTTCGTATCTCGCCAATTGGCTTGTGCCCATGTTACGGTTCCACGTTATGATAATTTCGTAATTTACTCGTCCATCTTATGACAGTTTTGTTCTTAAAATTGGAATAGAAAAAGAACCACATCGAATTTTCAAAAAAATCGCTTCGAGGTGCACACCCCCATGCTACAAACTAACTTTGTAACAAATTTTATGAAAATCGGCCGAACGGTCTAGGCACTATGCGCGTCACAGAGATCCAGACATCCAGACATCCTCCGGACATCCAGACAGAGAGACTTTCAGCTTTATTATTAGTAACTAGCTGTACCCGCACGGCTTTGCTCGTGACATAAAAATAAAAGGTCAGGTGATTCACCTATATATATATATAGGCAGGTAACCTTTGTTCCGCATTTCGCATTATTGTTTTTTTAATTTTCTAAGCTGACAGTTTGCCATCAACGGCAACCACTTGATTTGCATATTTTAAGCTTTTTCTCTTTTTCTCTTTTTTTTTTTTTTTTTTTTTTTTTGCAAAAATAATGCGTCATCAACATTGCTGTAAAAGAAAATACTTATAAAATTGAAGGAGGAAAGAAAATGTTACGGCAAAACAAATCAGTTTTTTTTTTTTTTTTTTTTTTGTGTGTCTGCAGAAATGAATTCCATTTATATTTTTCATGTTTATTCTGCAGTTCAACTAAAATCGTCAGGCAGGTTTTAGACAAAAAATAATAAATTAAACACAAAATAATTTTTCAAATAGGTTATTTGAAATCGTATAGCAAATAATTAAGAACCACTCGAATAAAGTTAAACGTTGCTCTGTACAAATGTTAACATTTTAACAGAATTTTTTGAATTTTGTAGAGTAAATTTTGTAGTACAAACTTTCTGGTAAGGCGTATGTTAACACTATTCATGCATACAATGTATAGGGCATAAAAACATTTATTACCTTCTGATATCATATGCGATTCAATGAATAGAATTAGAAAAACAAAACAATAAGTGACGTTTACTTTTCCGAAGCTTCTAAGCTTTTACTCATAAATTATTACAAATTATTGCACTACAAAATGTAAATATTCAGACACATTTAAATGAACTAAAGAAAAAATAAATTGCAGAGTACAATGCAAAAACGTGTCAGCTAGTGTTGCAGAAAAATAATAAATTGTGTACGTCAAACCTTTAGGGATGAATAGTCAGACATTTTGTCCTCCATTTCGCTTTTTATAAGAATTGCACAAATGGTTTTTGATCTTTGGATTTCTACTCACAAATTATACTGTAAATAATCATATGCATATTTAAAAAGAAAAAAAATATGTATAAGGAACGAATTAGTTGCATTGTACAATTTCAAGTGGTAAAACAAATTGAATATCTAAAGCATTTAGTAACACCGCCACAGCAAGATATTATATCTCTCTGTTCATTTTTAGTGAGGATTGCAAAAAACAATTTTTCATATACATAAGAACGACTTTATATAGCTTTATTTTAAACAATATTATTTTTAACAGCTAATATCAAGGCACTCAGGGATAAACTGTATATTACAAAAAAAAAGTCAATATTGTATAAATATTGTAAAAATAAGTTTTCATATACACTATAAAATACATATGAGCATGATTTATCTCTAGTATGCATTACTGATGCTTGCGTGCTTATTGCGTGCTAAAAGTACAAATTAATGAACAAAATCAGCAAAATGTATGGAGATTATGAACCTTTCCCAAAACTTTTTGCTTTTACTCACAAATCATAAATAATTACATAGGTACATATTTTTAAAAAATAAGAAATTAATTGCTGCAGGGTACACATCAAAGTCGCCAAGCAACAAAATAAACCGTGTATCTGAAACATTTAGTGGCACACAAACAGACAGACATTCTTTAGCTTTCATTTTCAGTGAGAATTACACAAATTACTTTTCATATACATAAGAACAACTTTATACTTCAAAAAAAAAAAAAAAGCCAATGTCATCCAGTCGCTCTAGCACAAACTGCATATCGCAAATTTTGAAATGAAAATTATATTAATAAACTAAATCATATACACTATAAAAGACATTTGAGTATGATTTATCGCTAAAAAATACATAATTGAGGCTTGAGTGTTAGAAATAGGAATCAATGAACAAAAATAGAATCATATGACAATCGGATATTGTTTACTTTTCTTTACGCAAAAACTATACAGTAGGAAAACACATTTTTTTTTCAAAAATTCTAAAAAATTAGTTGCAATGAACATTGCGGTAAAAAGGAGGAGTGTTTGACTTTACAAATGATGACAGAGAAAGTAGTGAGATTGGCTAATTTTGAAATATTTTCTTCGTGATTAATTTTGTAGAGCTTCTTTGTAAACAATATTGGGAGTTGTTTTGCCTGAAGATAAAATAAAAAGATTTTCCTTGCTTCCCACGCGAGAACATGCCACGTATAGTTGCCCGTGCGAAAAGCAAGAATTACAAAGATCTACTCCCACCACATTCAGTGATTGCCCCTGGGCTTTGTTTATCGTGATTGCAAAACTCAAACGAATGGGAAACTGTAGACGTTTAAAATTAAAAGTGAGATCTGAGGGAATGATGGGAATTCTTGGTATAAAGACATTTTCTCCTTCTGCTGGTCCAGTTATTACTGTTGCTTCTATGACATTTTTTTGTAAGTTCTTGACAATTAATCTTGTACCGTTGCAGAGTTTTGGAGGATCTAAATTTCTCAATAACATAATTTGCGCTCCAATTTTAAGGTACAATGTGTGTGCTGGTATACCTTGAATTTCTAAGGAGTTTAAGAATTCTGTAGGGTAGTTGACAGAGTCCTTGCTGTCACAAACAGTATTAATAGATGTATGAGTATGCAAATGCCCAGGTAATAGATTTAATAATTTGTTGTTAGTGTCAGTGACATCTTCATTCCTTGGGCATAAGATAGCCCGCTGTCGTAACCATTTGTGATTTCTGTAATTTTCGGTTAAATTTGGAAATATGGTTTGCAACAATTCTTCTTGGGTTTTACCTTAATGGGAAAAGTGTTCAAGTTTTATTAGGTTATTGTTTTTTGAATCACATGCGCCATTACCGATTTTCAAAAGGTTTTCTGCGAATTCCTGGGCATTTGCATCTCCCGTTAACTGAGCTCGCATATCAGTTTGCAGTCGGAGTCATTTCACATATTTCAATAGGTAAGAAAATTTAAGACATGCGTTGATTTCGTCTGTGCGTGTTCCACGTGGTATCACAGGCAACGTCTGACGAAAATCTCCAGCAAGAAGTAAAGTGATGCCTCCCATAACATTGTTGTTTCCTCTTATGTCTCTCAAAGTTAAATCTAGGGCTTCAAATGCTGCTTTATGGGACATGGTAAATTCATCCCAGACTATGAGTTTGCATTTTTTCAAAAGGTCGGCCTTTGGAGAGCCTTTAGATATATTGCAGGAAGGTCGCTCAGAAGTGGCCAAATTTAGGGGCAATTTAAATGTTGAATGAGATGTTTTCCCTCCAGAAAGTAAGGTGGCGGCTATTCCTGAAGAGGCAACGGATAGAGCTATATCTTTCGTTAATCTTACTTTCGCAAGAATGAGATTCAAAAGAAATGTTTTACCAGTTCCTCCAGGTGCATCTAAGAAAAAAATGTGTCCTAAATCATTGAAAATGGATTTTGGGATTGTTTCGAATACATGTTTTTGCTCTGGCATCATTTTTGATCCATCTTCTTGCAAACACTTCTGTAGTTTTTCGACATCATAGTTTTGTTCCGAGCTCAATTCGGTGGGAATTTTGGACTCAGCACTTCTGTTTGTCAAAGGCAAACCATATGTGCGTAAATTTGAACCTCCCAAGGATATAATCTTATTCTCTATAAAAATGAGAGCTTTGTTAAATATTGCATCATTGTATTCTACTTCAGCATTAGATTGATGTTTCTTAAATTCATAAAGTACGTCTTCCGAGGGACTTTCCTTGTGACTCTGCCATAAATCCATGGGATTTGATAGATTACAACATCACTGCAAACAAATTCCGGAGCATTTTTGGCGATCTTGATAAAGCAGCTTCCTCTAATGTAGCATTCCAATGACTATCCTTCTCTAAAAGTCCTCTCAGCTTGCACGCTTCCAAGAATGTTTCACATACATGTCCATCGACAGTTTTCAAATCATTGAATGATGTTGGTCCTTTCACAGTATGCAAAAGCAGTCGTAGGTGAAAGCACTCGGAATTCTGAGGGTGAATCGTGTAAACCCTGCCTAATGCGTCACTACACTTTATGTCGGGATGATTTGGTACATTGCATCCTCTTTTCCTGCGATTCCATTTTTTTTCGTCATTGTTCCATGTATAGTATTTGGAACTTCATTGTAAAGCAAAGTGCTTGCAAACTGATCCTCCGCCGAAAGTCGGAAGAAAGCTGTCAAAGTAGTTTCTTGTGGATTGAGTGCCTTTTCTAAAGCATTTTCAGCTGTAAAATAAATTCTTTGTCCGTTTTCAAGATGGACATTAAGTTGAAATACAGGAGGTGAACGTTCATGAATGGAAAAATTAAAAATTCTCCATATGGCTTCGTTGCTGCTTATATATCTTCCTGCTTGATATTGTTTTACTTCGTTTTGTTCATCTTCTGGTGTCGCGATGTGAAACATAGCCATGTCACAGCCTTTATCAATATATTTGCACACATATTTGATTGATTTGATAGAGCTACAATATTCGACGTTAATGTGAGCGTTGAAAATTTTGGAAAGGAGAGGGCAGTAAGGTACAATCCAACGATTGCCGACCAAATAGTCGGATTTTCGTATACAAATGCTCGTAGTAAACCCTCCTTCTTCAGGACTGCGACGACGGTAAAGAGGATACCCATCTGTTCCTCTTTGAGTTTCAGACAAAAATTTTCGGGGGTACTTTTTAGAACATTTACCGTTCTTCATGCATGGAGAGCTCGTACTGAATGCCCCACATGGGCCGTGTACCATCTGCGTTGTAATGCATGAAAAAAGTTCCGGATCTTCTTTTCGATTCGGGATCTCTGCACATATTAACTCATCGATGCGTTGAGCGTGAATTTTTTCTTTCATCCAAAGTAATATGTGGGCATGAGGGAGTCCACGTTTTTGCCACTCTATTGAATACATAAAACACTGTACACATCCAAATATTTTTCCTTTTACGATGAGATTCATAAGCGTTTTTACTTTCAAATGAAAAACTCGTGCCAGTAAATCGTGGCGGTCTTTTGATGTTTGCCCTTGGAAAAGTTCACTTGTTACTTCCTCCCACGTAGGGTTGCAGGTAAAAGTGATGAATAGATCAGGTTTCCCGTAAGTGCGCACGTACGTCATGGCGTCCTGAGTTTTTTCTTGCATGTATCGCGGACTTCCGGTAAAAGTGGACGGTAAAATAGTGAGCTTTCCTACGTTATTTACGTTACCATCATTTAGTATCGCATTTTTGAGGTGAATGTAGTTGTCAACTCTAAGCTTTTGTTGATTTAATTGTACGTAGCGAAGTCTTTCTGCCTCAATTTTAGCGTACATGTCTACTGCATATTGCTGAAAAAGCTTTCTTCCACGAAGAATTGCACTAAATTCTGTGCTGCGAACCATCAGACGAAAAGCATAGAATTCCATAGCTGAAATTTTTTTATTTGTTAAAACCCCAGTTTCTGGGTTTCTTTGTTTGAGACTAAAATTATATCCGTCTTGGCCTTTCCAAAAAAATAAGGGATATTGCAAGGCGTCATACGATCGATGCGTTTCACATATCCTTTGTAGTGTATTATTTCGTAATTCTAAGACAATGTCACGGTGTCCTTTGCTTTCTCCTGCCATAATTATTGCAACTTCTGATGAAGATGGAATGTTGAATCGCCCCTTATGTTCACCGGATGGAACTGGATCTGCAGAAATAATGAGCTGAGCGTCTGGAGTCAACTTCTCCATTGCCATTTTGAAATCTCTTATGTAATTATTTTCCTGATGAAGCATTTCCTGCAACTGACTTACTAATTCTCGTTTTATGTTTTCAATATTTTTACAGCGTTGCATGAGCTGTTCTTCTGTGTCACATATAAAATACAGCTGTAAAAATTTCGGTAGTTCGTTTTCGGAGGGCTTTAAACAGCCAATTCTATGGTACACTTGCCCCTGCACTTTAAACGTTGGCATAAACCCTGCTTCTTTAACCTCTTTTTCAGCACCAAAAGAAGTCATACTGAAACAGGCGTTGTAGCGCCTTAAGTTTCTCAGGAAGTGTTTTGCATCAGTCGATTCTTCGGAATACAACGCACGAAGAAATTCCGGAGGCTCAGAAACAAACGGAATATCAACTTTTCCATTGAGGCAACACAATCCTGGCGCTTCCTGCTTCCACTTAAAAGCACTGCAGTATTTGCACTGAAAAGACATTGACCCAATTTGGCATGATTTATCAGCAGAATAATTTACAGAAGCACTGTATTTAAATGCTGCATTCTCTTTTTCTTTCCACACTTTTAATCGCGCAGCTGACTTCAAAGTTCTGTCTTTTTCTAACCTTCTTCTGCGCTCATCTTCTGTTTCCTTATTAAGTGCAGTTTCTTTGTTAAGTCTGTTTTTTTCTAATCTTTTTCTGCGCTCATCTTCTGTTTCCTCTTTACGTGCTATATCTTTGTTGCGTCTGTCTTTCTGCAATCTTCCTGTGCATTCTACTTCTGTTTCTTCTTTAAGTGCAATTTCTTTGTTTAGTCGATTTATCTCTAATCTCCTTCTGCGCTCATCTTCTGTTTCCTCTTTACGTGCTATTTCTTTGTTGCGTCTGTCTTTCTCCAATCTTCCTGCGCGTTCTTCTTCTGTTTCTCCTTTACGTGCAATTTCTTTGTTTAGTCGATTTATCTCTAATCTCCTTCTGCGCTCATCTTCTGTTTCCTCTTTGCGTGCTATTTCTTTGTTAAGTCAGTCTTTTTCTAATCTTTTTGTGCGTTCATTTTCCGTTTCTTCCTTCCTTCTTTTGCGCATATTCTCTTTATGTTTTTCACGGTTTTTTCTCACACATACCTTTTTTTTCGGTGGTGGAGGCATGGTTAATTTTTTAAGTTGCAAGAAAAGCCTCTTAAAACTAAATACATATGGATATTAACACTTTTTCAGCTATTGATATCCATGTCTCAGAAAAAAAAGGCATTAAAGTTCAATAAATAGGCACAATAAGTTGCAAACAAATCAAGTGCTCTCTCATCTGTCTCAAACGCTAATGACGCTTTAAAATAAAACCCTGTAAATAACTTTCTCTTTGATGTGCAATTTCATAACAACTTACTTTCAAACACGCAAAAGAAATGATTCTACGCTAAGCACAGCTGAAGATCAATAACTTTCTGATGAGGGCAGTTCTCAAAAGGTGGGAACAAAAAAGTTAACTTTGAGCAATTTCAAAAATTTTCGAATTTGATATCAATTTTGCTTTTATTCTATAGTATGCATACCTAGAACACAATATATGAGCATGAAAAGATAGCAGGTATTTGTAAAAATTGTTAATTAGCAAATTAAATTAGCAGTCTGTAGGTAACAGATTTTTGGACATTGTTGTCCTGTAGGTAACGAATTCTGGACATCATCATAATGTAAGTTTCACCATTTTTGACAACTGTTAATCTGATTTTTAACTTTTGCAATGAAAATTTTATTTACTACTTTTTGAATTTTGCAATTTAATGATAAAGAGGATATTAATGAAGTACTTGAATGGCTATACATACTGCTCTTTACATATAATAAAGTTTTGGAATGATTTTGAAGAAGTTGATGAAAGATAGAAAAAAGCTTCATGGAAATAATTATACAAACTTGTAGTTTGATTTATTGGGACAAATAAGGAATAAAAATAGAGACAAATAAATACGACATATATTTTTAAAGGAAAAATAAACAAAATATGCTTTAAGAAAGAATGTAAAAAGTGACATCAGTTTTAATAATGAATATTTTTTCTAATGTCATAAGAATTAAAACGATGTCTAAAAAAAATTATTGAAAAAAGAAATTCGTATTTCTATTTGGAGATCGTTAAATTATGTTTCCAAAAGAAAGAAGAGACAAGAAAAATTCTAAAATAATAAAAGCGGCGGGAAAAAAATATGCTAGTGCAGGTGATAAAGTTGCCAAAACTGGTGCAGCTGATGATTAACTACATTTGTCAAACTGGAATCCCCCTCTGGTAATCTTTAGCTTATCGTATACTGTGTTGTCGCCAACGGAGGTTTACTTGGCGATTTTCGCGCAAAATGGCTTTTGTTCGATCATAGCCAGCCATGTTTCTACTGTAATTTATGTATTGTTCAATGTGTAACGTATTAATTATGCAAAATACCAATGGATTAAAGAAGATAACATCATAATAATCTTTTTTATTGATGTTAGAAGACAGTGGATTATAAAAAAATTATAAATAAACGGACAGAATTATCGTAATGCCATTTGGACATCTCACATGTATGTTTAAGAAAAATTATTTTTCTTCTAAGATACTGCATAAAAGCTTATGAAAACACTTTTAAACAATTTAAAACTGATTCTGAGGATCGATAAATACCTTTAAAACGAAAACATCATATACTTAGTTCTCAAATAATAGCATCGTAAAGATCGTAACTTTTGGACATGCATCAAATTTCAAACTTACTTTTTTCTAAAATCGGTTACAAAGTAAATAATCTGTCTTTACTTTTGTTATTTGTGTAAAATATTAACAAAAAATTATTCAGTGTAAGGTTCATGCCTTTAATTTTTTTTTTTTTTTTTTTTTTTTTTTTTTTTTTTGAAACGTATGAAAATAATTTAAAAAAAAATTTTTTTTAATGGTACATTTGCTCAGTTAACGTTTTGGTATGTCCAAAATTGTGCCATTTAGCAAAGAAAATATTTTTTAAGGGCATTTAAAGAGCTTTTTTTCCATAATTTATGTCAATTCTTGTCTCTATACAGCATTATAATTTACCTCAAAAATTTTAGAGTTAATTAAAATGAAAGTTATTTGGTGTTGAAGCTTCAAAGTTGAAGTCTGTGTTTGCTCCCTCCTTTTGAGAACTGCCCATGACAACACATAACAGGAACTAACTAAATAGTGATCGTAATTAAATCCATATTACCATTAACAAATAAAAGAAGAATTAAATTCAAAAGTTTATGTAGAATTTAAATAGGACGGTTAAAAAGATTATATTCGATGACAACATATTATGCGATTGAATCATACTAACTAATATTCATTAAAAATAAACAGTGCGAAAATCTTAAAATTCTAATTTTTAGCTGCACAGAAATCGAAGATAAAAATCAAAGTTCATGTCTATGATATATCGCATGAATAAATGATATGCTTCAATGTATGCGTTAGAATGAAGCTGTAAAATAAGAGCAACTTCAAAGTTTAACTTCTCATGGACACCAACAAAGCTTTTACTCTTCATTCATAAAATAATAATAGTAATAAGTAAAATAGAAATAAAGCGACATAAACTGAAAAAAGAAAAAACCAAGTTAAAAGTTCATGTTTAGCAATAGAACAGTTTAAAGACAATTATATTCGAGTGACAACACATAACAGGAACTAACTAAATAGTGATCGTAATTAAATCCATATCAACACTAACAAATAAAAGCAGAATTAAATTCAAAAGTTTATGTAGAATTTAAATAGGACGGTTAAAAAGATCATATTCGATGACAACATATTATGCGATTCAAGACAAATAAAATTATTTATATCGCGCACAGAATTTTTGTTAAGTTCTTAGTTCCACAAATACAAAAGGCTAAAATCAAACATAACAGATCACGTTCATTTCATGTAACATAAACAAATGACTCTTAAATATGCATGAAAATGACTGACATTGTTACTTAATAGCACCTTCAAAATTAATTTTGTCGCAGGTACCATTAACTCTGTAAACGGAATCATCCATTTTTTATAAAAAGTCCAGAAAATGGCAGAAAAGTTCTTGAGTTATTGTCAAACTAAATAAAAGACATTTTTGCTGTAGTAAATTATTTCAAGTTAGCCTTGTAGTTGAAAAAGTATTTTTTGATGTTAGCAGACTGTCGGGTTACGCCAGCACTATACCGCATGCATCAAAGATACTTAAGCTTTGTAACCTAAACGCAACTTTTAAACCCAAAGTTCCTTTATACTAATGGAAAAACTGAAAATATTTTTTTGATGATAGCATATCGTAACTAAATCATAGTTACCAACACAATAAAGAAACGAATAGATTTGTATCTGCAGTCAGATTATTGTCAAAAATAATTGAATTCAAAAGTTTATGTAGAATTTAAATAGGACGGTTAAAAAGATCATATTCGATGACAACATATTATGCGATTCAAGACAAATAAAATTATTTATATCGCGCACAGAATTTTTGTTAAGTTCTTAGTTCCACAAATACAAAAGGCTAAAATCAAACATAACAGATCACGTTCATTTCATGTAACATAAACAAATGACTCTTAAATATGCATGAAAATGACTGACATTGTTACTTAATAGCACCTTCAAAATTAATTTTGTCGCAGGTACCATTAACTCTGTAAACGGAATCATCCATTTTTTATAAAAAGTCCAGAAAATGGCAGAAAAGTTCTTGAGTTATTGTCAAACTAAATAAAAGACATTTTTGCTGTAGTAAATTATTTCAAGTTAGCCTTGTAGTTGAAAAAGTATTTTTTGATGTTAGCAGACTGTCGGGTTACGCCAGCACTATACCGCATGCATCAAAGATACTTAAGCTTTGTAACCTAAACGCAACTTTTAAACCCAAAGTTCCTTTATACTAATGGAAAAACTGAAAATATTTTTTTGATGATAGCATATCGTAACTAAATCATAGTTACCAACACAATAAAGAAACGAATAGATTTGTATCTGCAGTCAGATTATTGTCAAAAATAATTGAAATTTGAACTTTTCAATTTAAAAGTAGCTGTTGTTCATCATGCGTTAAACATCTAATGAGTGTTATAAAGCATGTAATACAAAATAAATACTTGCAAGTAACCAGGAAGCATGAAGATACATTTTTAATTTGTACCAGCAAAAGGCACGACCTTTACACGTTGAAAGCAGAGCGTATCAATGAATTCATAAAATATCAGGAAAATATTTGAAAACTTAGTCTAAAAGTGATTTGAAAATGAACGTTCCATAGAGTGTATCGATTTATCAGAACATTATCACTCTATTGTGTTTACAAAAGCTACTGAAACTGGCAGAAAGCGCAGACGATATTTTAAAAAACACATGAAAAAAGGCCCCATTATTCTTTATGAATGTGTAAAAAAAAGCTTTCAAACATTTTTACATAAATGACTATGAACACGAAACAGACGATGTTTTATTCATGAGATTGTAAATGTTTTGAGAAAATAATCTTTTTGAGTATGTAAATATAAATTTAGAAACTCGAATGCGATTTACAATTTATATCCAAAATGGCAAAAACAGACGATAATTTGAAATCTTCACGCTTCTTATTCATTTTTTTCTTTCACGAAAATATCGTTTGCTATGAATTAGAAATTCAGTTTTATATTCGGAACTCCAGCGCTCGAATACGCCACCTTGCGGTGATTTACAAAACTGCCGATGAAACTAAAACATTGCCACGTTGCGTTCCACGGATGTCTGTTGACGTAAACACAGGCAGTTTGTTCTGAGTATTTATTAACGCAATCGATGAGTCTTAGTTTGCTTTCAGCTATAGAAATTAATTCGTCCCTTAGTAGTATTCTCGAGCTTCTCAAAATAATGTTAGTTTTCCTTATTTCCTTCTAAAATATGAGTTGATTAAAAATGGTGAAAGCAAAAACTGGATTAACAAACTTGGATAACGTTATACAAGGTAAAAAATTTTATTGTTTTGTATGAATTTGTAAGAATATCAGTTTTTTTTTATCTTAAATTAATTTAACTAACCATCTTCTACAGCAGCATTTAGTTGGAATGGACGGAATGCAAAATATTTTCTTGAATATATTATCGTAGAACAAAATGAAAAATGTTTCACCGAGAAAGAATTTACTTTATTCCTTTTATTCTCAGCTGAAAGGTTTCGCCAAATTTGTTTAGGGTTATAGTTTTAGTATTGTGCGAGCAAAGTAGCCTTGGCGAGATTTCGCGTCTTTAGTTAAACCATTTTTAATTTTTATCATGAGTGGAATAAAATGGTAGTAAGATTACAGAATTCGATAAGTAAAAAGAAATAATGGTCAATCAACTGAAATGAAAACTACCATCATATATCCGTAAGAATTCTGTAGATGATTTGCATAACTTGACATAATTAAATCGTAACTCAGAAATTAGAAAAATCGAAACAGAAAACTTTTTAATTAACCGATTCGGGAATTCGAGAGAAATAACTCAGCAACAAATGCAAAACAATAAGGGCTAGCCAAGCAAGGCAAAGAAGTATCATCTTCTTTCGATAATAATTTGTAATGTCATATTGAATTTTCTAGCATTAATTGTTGTTCTTGTCAGGCCACAATTATTATTTAGTTTTATCAAGAATTGATAAATATCGAATTCAACATCGTGGAAATAGCTGCTTAGAACTACGAACTACGTAGTTTGCATTAATCTTTGACGTTTAGTAATGCTTCTTGAATTCTCATTTCTTTCTACGTGGGCCAGAATATCCATAGGACTTTGAAAATTAATTTAAAAAGAATAAAGCGAAAAATATCATACATATGAACAAAAATCTCAACACTTTTAGCATTTTCTTCGTTACCACATGCGTTTGTTTTAGTTTTTAAGTCGGCCATTAGACAGTGACTGCAGTGCCCCCTATAGTTCGTTGGAGTTGCGAATTTAATTTCATTTCCGTGACCAGAAACCGCAGACGATAATTTGATTTTATGCATAATTCTTACGGAATCGATTCTGTAACAGATAAGCGTCTGTAGCGAATTCCAAAATATAAAAATGTGCGTTTAAAAATTTCTTTTTTTTTCAATTATTTTAATGTCATTCACATTAGTGTTTTATGTAATAGAGAATTTGGAATGTTTTTAATTGCCTTGACTTAAAGGAAATCCAGGGTTAGCATAAAAGAATCTCCCGGTTTTAGAAATTTATATTTCATTGACTATTACACTTAGATGCATAAATGGTACATAAAGATAAAGATAAACTGTGAGATTTTTTTTTCACTCACAAATGTTCAATGTGTGCGCCATTCGTAACGCGACACACGTCTATATCATACATTTTTTAATGTTTCACTGTCAATTTTTCGTAATGCGGCGATTTCAGTTAGCAGATCCTTCATACACATATACCATCTTTCAATTCCTGCAATGTTGTAGGCAGTGGTGGTGTATAAACAGTCTTTGAAGAAACTTCATTGCCAATCCTAATACAGTAGTTAATATGTGTGTAAGAACTGTTGTAACTAACTGTTGGTGTAGACGCTATGCGCGTCATAGAGATCCAGACAGAGAGACTTTCTGCTTTAATATTTAAAAGAAAAGAAAAGGAAAGAAGAAAGATAAAGAAATAAAAAACTTAAAGATAAAGAAATATAATTTGCAGAACAAATTCTTCCCCATTTTATCAAACTTATGTGAAAAAGGGCTTAAAATTTTAATAGAAAATTAATAAAATCGAATTTTCCAAAAATCGCTTCGAAGTGCTAACTAATTGTGTGTCAAATTTCATGAAAATCGGCTGAACGGTCTAGGCGCTATGCGAGTCACAGAGATCGAAACATCCATACGGAGAGACTTTTAGGTTTGTTATTTAAAAAGGAAAAGAAAAGAAAAGAAGAAAGATAAAGAAGTAAAGGAAAGAAAGATAATTTTCAAAACAAATTCTTTCCCATTTTATTAAATTTCTGTGAAAAATTGGCTTAAAATTGGAATAGAAAAAGAACAAAATCGAATTTTCGAAAAATCGCTTCGAGATGCACACTCCCATGCTACATACTAACTTTGTGCCAAATTTCATGAAAATCGGCCGAACGGTCCAGGCGCTATGCACGTCACAGACATCCAGACAGAGAGACATCCAGATATCCAGACAGAAAGACTTTCAGCTTTAATATTAGTAAAGAAAGAAGAAGAAAAGAAAAGAAGAAAGATAAAGAAGTAAAGGAAAGAAAGATAATTTTCAGAACAAATTCTTTCCGATTTTATTAAATTTCTGTGAAAAATGGGCTTAAAATTGGAATAGAAAAAGAACAAAATCGAATTTTCGAAAAATCGCTTCGAGATGCACACTCCCATGCTACATACTAACTTTGTGCCAAATTTCATGAAAATCGGCCGAACGGTCTAGGCGCTATGCACGTCACAGACATCCAGACAGAGAGACATCCAGATATCCAGACAGAAAGACTTTCAGCTTTATTATTAGTAAAGAAAGAAGAAGAAAAGAAAAGAAGAAAGATAAAGAAGTAAAGGAAAGAAAAATAATTTTCAGAACAAATTCTTTCCCATTTTATTAAATTTCTGTGAAAAATGGGCTTAAAATTGGAATAGAAAAAGAACAAAATCGAATTTTCGAAAAATCGCTTCGAGATGCACACTCCCATGCTACATACTAACTTTGTGCCAAATTTCATGAAAATCGGCCGAACGGTCCAGGCGCTATGCACGTCACAGACATCCAGACAGAGAGACATCCAGATATCCAGACAGAAAGACTTTCAGCTTTATTATTAGTAAAGAAAGAAGAAGAAAAGAAAAGAAGAAAGATAAAGAAGTAAAGGAAAGAAAGATAATTTTCAGAACAAATTCTTTCCCATTTTATTAAATTTCTGTGAAAAATGGGCTTAAAATTGGAATAGAAAAAGAACAAAATCGAATTTTCGAAAAATCGCTTCGAGATGCACACTCCCATGCTACATACTAACTTTGTGCCAAATTTCATGAAAATCGGCCGAACGGTCTAGGCGCTATGCACGTCACAGACATCCAGACAGAGAGACATCCAGATATCCAGACAGAAAGACTTTCAGCTTTATTATTAGTAAAGAAAGAAGAAGAAAAGAAAAGAAGAAAGATAAAGAAGTAAAGGAAAGAAAAATAATTTTCAGAACAAATTCTTTCCCATTTTATTAAATTTCTGTGAAAAATGGGCTTAAAATTGGAATAGAAAAAGAACAAAATCGAATTTTCGAAAAATCGCTTCGAGATGCACACTCCCATGCTACATACTAACTTTGTGCCAAATTTCATGAAAATCGGCCGAACGGTCTAGGCGCTATGCACGTCACAGACATCCAGACAGAGAGACATCCAGATATCCAGACAGAAAGACTTTCAGCTTTATTATTAGTAAAGAAAGAAGAAGAAAAGAAAAGAAGAAAGATAAAGAAGTAAAGAAAAGAAAGGTAATTTTCAGAACAAATTCTTTCCCATTTTATTAAATTTCTGTGAAAAATGGGCTTAAAATCAGAATAGAAAAAGAACAAAATCGAATTTTCGAAAAATCGCTTCGAGGTGCACACTCCCATGCTACAAACTAACTTTGTGCCAAATTTCATGAAAATGGGCCGAACGGTCTAGGCGCTATGCGCGTCACAGGCATCCAGACAGAGAGACATCCAGATATCCAGACAGAGAGACTTTCAGCTTTATTATTAGTAAAGATAAAGATAACGAAGATAAAGATAATAAAGACTATTTAATTATGGCATATGAGACAGGGAGAAGCAAAGGTATGTAAGTAGACATTTTAAAGTTTTGAGTAAAACGCGTTTAAATATCAGATCCTAGGTACACTTTCATTGATTTTTTTTTCTAAATCATGCTGTACAGCAGCACTTACCAGGACTACTAGTACTATCTCTTGCCCAAAAGAGAAGATAGGTTCTACTACCATTTGCACTGGTTATGTCCAAATTTTTAATTTTGGCCCTTAAATTCCTTTGCTTCTCACTGCCTCATATGCGGCAGTGAGAATCAAAGGGATGTAAGTGGACTTTTAAGAGTCCTTTTTTTTTTAAAAGCTGGACACTTTTAATAGTTGATGTCTTCAATTTTCGTAAAAATTTCAGGATGTGTTAGCGGTATTATGATAAGAAAAAGTGAAGTTTCTTCTTTTTTTAAACTGATTTGCTTGTCCTTGGGTAGGGGTCAAAGTTTGAGGTTGTAAAAAAAAGAGCTAAATATATGATTGTTTTGCTTAAAAAGCAATGAGTAAACCGAGCCAATTCTTTTAAATAAGGATACTACTTGATACTAGGTACATTAGCAGATATCCGGGCCCAAATAAGGCAAAAGAAGTTTTAAAAATTGCCTTTTCAATTGACCTTTGCCATCAAAGCCATGAGTGAGTCACCAAAATATTTATACTAGAATGTATCTAGTATCAAGTAGCATCCTTATTTAAAAGAATTGACTAGGTTCACTCATTGCTTTTGAAGCAAAGCAATCATATAATTAGCTCTTACGCTGTATATCAGTAGTGGGAAAATGGGGGTTCTGCGGCAGGAGGGGGCTCTAGGGCTCATAGCCCCCTCTCACTCCGCCTCCTCCGCCTCCCACTCCCCCTCTGACCTTGGGGTTGCGCCTCGAACTTGAAGAAGGTGACGAGGGTTTTTTCGCTCGAGTTTTTGCTCTTCCTCGTTTTTGCTCGTGTTTTTACCGTGAAAGGTTACAGGGATATTTTTAGACTTTGTCGTTTTTACCGTGAAAAGTTTTTGGACTTAGAATATTTTTCCGTAACCTTATACGATGGTTTTCGAGTGGCAACCTGTTTAGGGTATGACAAAACGTCACAATTGTTGTCATAAGAATGTGTGATACTTTTTGTCATGCCATCCTCATGAAGTTGTACAGAGCTATTTCCAGTGTTTTTTTTTTTTTTTTTTACAAACATACTGGACTTTGTCGTTTTTTTTTTACCGTGAAAGATTTTCCCTACGTTTCTGAACTTTGTTACAAAATAAAATTATGTTTTAAGTTGACGGTCCCACCAACCAGCCCGGTGCATTAAATACACCCCATCACCTTCTTTTCATCTGCCAATGCAATTTGCATACAAATGCAGATCAATTTTGAAGATTTTTCACAAGTTAGATCAATCAGCTTTAATATTCAATATGATTTATACATTTTCATGAGTTATGTTTTAATCGCGTTATTAATCGTTTACACTGTCATTTTATTATTTTCATGCATTTATTATACTTGTAAAAATAAATCCCAACACTGTTATATTTATCATTCTTTCGGTGATTCTTTTTTTTTTCGGACTTTGAATAATTTCGACGAATGGTTGTCAAGACAACCAAAGTTTCGCGAATTTAATTATTTTTTGAATATTTTTCGCGAATTTGATTATTTCAATGCTTTATGAACTTGGATTATTTTTCATGAATTTGATTATTCATTTTAGAGTTCGAATATTTTTTACATTCAGGTCTTAGACTAATTCGACGTCTTTCGTTCTTTTGTCTATTTTCGAGCGTTTTCAAACTTTAAATATTTTTCACAAAACTTTTTTTTTCATAGTACCAATCAGCTTTAATATTCAATATGATTTATACATTTTCATGAGTTATGTTTTAATCGCGTTATTAATCGTTTACACTGTCATTTTATTATTTTCATGCATTTATTATACTTGTAAAAATAAATCCCAACTCTGTTATATTTATCATTCTTTCGGTGATTCTTTTTTTTTTTTCGGACTTTGAATAATTTCGACGAATGGTTGTCAAGACAACCAAAGTTTCGCGAATTTAATTATTTTTATTTTACAGAGTGTCGGGAATCGAACACCCAAACTATGAGTTAGCAAAAACGTATGCTAACCACTATGCTATATTTCCCATTACACTTTCAGTCTTAATGTGAATCTGTACCATGACAACGAATATTACAATTAAATTAATTTTAAAACCATCAGTTAATTCACTCTTTAGTACTAATCATGGCATATCATTAACTGTATTTCAGCTCATAATTGAAACTATCATCATTATTATTATTTTTCATAATAACAAAGTTTTCACTTAAGTAAAGATTTATTTAAATACAACCCATTCGAGATTTTAGATTTGGTTCAATGCTTTGTGGACTTGAAATATATTTTAAACTTTGATTTTCTTTTTCATGCATTTCAAACTTTATCATTTTTATTTTTTCTAACTTGTTAAATTTTCCTAACTAATTTCTTTTTTCTTTGTCAAATTGACAAATATTTTTTCTAACTTGTAAAAATTTCGAAGAAATAATTTTCTTAACTAATTTTTTTTTTGACTTTCATACAACAAAATATTTTTTCTTACTTGTTAAATTTTCGAAGAAATAATTAACTTAAATATTCTTTCACACATTTTGAACTTTAACGTTTTTTCCTGTCATTTAGCACTTTGATTTTTTTTTTCACTATTTTAGCGTTTTTCAATTATTTTCAGTCTTTAACTATTTTCTTAACTTTTTAGTCTTTAACTAATTTCAAGCATTTCAGACTTAGATTATTTTTTCGTGATTTCGATTTTTTTTAGTATATTTTAGAGTTTGATCATTTTCTCGCTTGTTTTTACTTTATCGTTTTTTTCCGATATTTTTAAACTTAGAAATTTTTCACAAGTAGTGACAGGAATCGAACCTTCAAATTTTTCAAAACGTTATCATGTCTTCAATTTTTGCAATCATGTCAAACTTGCAATCAATTTACTCGTAGTAGTAATTAACACTTATCATTAACAAATTTTCTCAGATTTTAAAAAATCAACTTAATTAATTTTTTCCAGTAAGCAAATTGCGCACTCAAGTTACATTCCAACACTGCATATACGTTTCAAGAGTTTCATTGAATTTATCACATTCCATTTAATTAACTCTAATAATTACTTTTTCATTAATACTTAACTTAATCATTTTATCATACATTTATTCCAGTTACAAAATTATGCTTAAAAGTTATTTATTTTTCTTAGCACAAGAGATTTTAACATGTTCCTACTAAAATGCTTTTCACTCTAGTTTGAGTTTACTAAAATAGCAACTCATTTACGATTTAGATTCATTTACGATTTAGATTCATTTAATCGTCTTTGATTCTTTTTCATTGTTAATATTTTAAATTATCACATACGTTATTATTTTTATACATTTATCCATTTAATTTTCCAAAATCTACAATCAATTTACTTTTCGTATTAATTAACACTTATCACTATCAAATATTTTCATGAATTTTAAAAATTATCTTCTTAAATAAATTTTTACTGTAACCAAATTTCCCACTCAAGTTATATTTTATCACTACATATGCTTTTCATGAGTTTCACTTAATTTATCGCATTTCATTTAATTAACTCTAATAATTATTTTTTTATCATCGATATTTAAGTTAATCATATTTTCCTTTCTTTCTTTTTTTTTTTTTTTTCATGCAAACACTCTTGATGGAATAAAACAAAATTTTCAACTTTCATGAATTAAATCCCCTCTGAATATTTTATTTTACTTTACCATACTTTACTATTTTACTTACTGCGTTTTACTATTTATCATTCATTACAGCTTTTCCAAAATATTACTTTACAACCAACCAATTTCATTAACAGAATTTTCATTACAATTTATAAATTTCACTTTTATTTAATTATTTTTACTTAGGTTAAAATAAAACACATAACACAAAAATGTTAAACATCAATGAAGTACCCAAGAAATGTTAAAATTATAAGTCGAGTATCAAAACTTCATGTCAGCAAATTTTAAAAATAGACTTACCGAAAAATAACTTCTACTGAAATTCATTTCAAAACTTGGAATCAATTTACTCTTAGCATTAATAAACACTTATCATTAAGAAATTTTCATTAATTTTTTTCCAGTAAGCAAATTTCGCACTCAAGTTACATTTTATCACATTTTATTTAATTATTTTTTGATTAGTATTAAACTTAGTCATTTTATCGCTTAGTATTTAACTTAATCATTTTCTTGCTTGTTTTTACTTTATCGTTTTTTTTTCCCCGTTATTTTTAAACTTAGAAATTTTTCACAATTAGTAACAGGAATCGAACACACAAATTTTTCGAAACATTATCAAGTCTACAATTTTCATCCAACTAAGTTAATTTAAAAACTTGCAATCAATTTACTCTTAGTAGTAATTAACACTTATCATTATCAAATTTTCACGATTTTAAAAAAATCAACTTATTTAATTTTTTTCCAGTAAGCAAATTTCGCACTCAAGTTACATTTCATCACTTTATATGCTTTTCAAGAGTTTCATTTAATTTATCACATTTTATTTAATCAACTCTATTAATTATTTTTTGATTAGTATTTAACTTAGTCATTTTATCGCATAGTGGTTTACTTTATTATTATTTTTTTTTTCATACAAGCACTCTTGTTAGAATAAAACAAAATTTTCAACCTTCATGAATTAGAATCACTTTGACTGTTTCATTTTCCCAATAATATTTTACTTTAACAACTAATTTCTTTAACAAAATCGATATCATTTATTTTAGTCTTTATCCTTTTCGAACGATACATTCAAATGGACAGCTATACGTTAGATTAAGAAACTTAATCTAAAATTTGACAAATTAAGTTAAAGCTAAATACTGACTAAAATTAAGTACAAAAGACTAACCTTTTTGGGGTGAAATCTCTCAAGTACCAGCTATCGCGAAGTTATTTAAAAACAGTGAATGAAATTGTAATAAGTGGATTGTTAATTATAACTCAATCTCACAAATTACAACTACACGCATGTTTTATTTGAAATCGCTGCATACGGCTGTTTGCCCATCGTCGATTTGCAGAAGGCATGCCGTAAAATCGCAAATCAACTCGGCTGTTGAAAAAAACTACCGTAATCCTACAGCACTTCGGATGGTCCACACACAACGGTGCGAATTGAGGAAATGACTTTATCAATATTTCTATCTACCCTTTACCGATAACAGATAACAAACCCCACGTGCGAGTATGATTCACCCCTTAGCAAGTACGTCTTGTAAGTGATGTCACTGTTTCTGACCAATTAAAATTAGTTCACGTTTCTCAAATATCAAGCACATAGATCGACAATAGTCTGATGTCAGGTTTTCCAAACAAAATTTTAGATTTTAATTCGTAGTTTCGAATTAATTTCTTTTTCATTTCAAACTTATAAAAAAAAATTTCCAGCTTGTAAGAATATTTCTTTCAAAAACAGATTTTTGATTCAAAACAGTATTTTTTCAAACTTGTAATATTTTTCTACTTAGAAAATGAAATCAAAAATTTTTGTTTTCTTTAATCGTATAAAATGTTTTTAAGAAATAATTTCTCAAACTTGTAATACTTTTTCACTAATTAAAAAAAATCAATTTTTTTTTCAATCATATAAAAATAAATTTTTAATCTTACAACAATAAATTTTTCCGCAAAAATATTTTTTTCAAATCAAAATAATAATATTTTTGTAACATATTATTTTTTTTTCTTTTCAATCTTTTTGTTTTTTTTCGCAAAACTATTTTCTTTTTTTTTTTTTTTTTTTCAAAAATTTTCAAACTTACAAAATAAAATTTTTTCAACTGAATCTTTAAACGAAATGCTTTAATTAAATTTAAAACTCAATATCACTTTACTCTTAGTATTAATAACCAATAGCACTTAACCAATTACTCTTTGCACTCTAAGTATTAATTAACACACATGCATTAGAAATAATAATAATAATGTTTAAGATACTTACAAATCATCCACTCAAGCTTTCAAATATCCATCTAGCATGTTATTGTTCATTCGTGTGAGGGAACTTGTAATAAAACTTTACACATCAACCGAAATTATAAGCGAAAATATCACATTTTTAGCACTTAATATAATCCTACAATTAACAAATTGGTTTTAACTTTGAATTTAAGAAAAATAAAAACTATTACACACTTAGTAACATATCTATCGATGTATATTATTTCATGACAAATCACAAATAGGTGAGGATCTTTTATCGATCATGTGACCAACTAAGTTAAGAAAGAGCGTTCTTATCTCATATGAGAATTTATAAGTCTTTAATATTTCTCTTTAATGTAAGTGTATTGATACGTACGAGTTTGTGTATGTGAATATAACTGTGTATTGTTTTCAAACCATTGACATGTTTAAGCTTTACGGTTCTAATTTTGACTTTCCACTTAGCATTAGTCGAAGTCCTTCGCGTGTATTAAACTATAGAAATATTACAAAAATTATATTTTCACTCAGTCTTAATTACAAAACCATACAATAAGATGAAGACAACACCGATAGTATAAAGATTACTTACAATAAAGTGCATATAAAAAATATATGTAAGAGTGATTTCAAAGTATAATCCATCAACCATATTCAACAACTCAATCAAAACACAAGTCTCTTTTAAAATGATAAACACAATTTATTCACACACACAGTAAAAGACAATTAAAAAATATATGTAAGAGTGATTTCAAAGTATAATCCATCAACCATATTCAACAACTCAATCAAAACACAAGTCTCTTTTAAAATGATAAACACAATTTATTCACACACACAGTAAAAGACAATTAAAAAAACTTTCATCTTTAAGTAAAACTCTTCAAAACTTTCAAGCGTATTTTTAACATCGATTGCATCAAATAAATCAGACACATGACATTTTAAACATGGACTATCAACATTCAAAGTAACGAAGTCACGAGTCAAGTTTTCCCAATTAACATTAAAAAGAGCCTGTTCGAAAAAAGTGTCGAACTTTCGACCCCTTGTTAATGATTCACATTCATGCACTCTCTCTCATGTAAAAAATGAATCCATTTTTACAATCCACACATTCTTTTTTAGAAAGGTAGTTTATGTTGCATATGAGCTCATCAAATAGTCACTTACGTAGAGAATCAGCCAGTTTACGAACTTCTTGTGATGTATATGTGCTGATTTTATCACATCGACAATCACAGGGATATTTTTTCTCAATTTCCGAAAGGATGTACTCTTTTAGAGTATAAGTCATAAGTTTGTCTTTGACACTACGTGAGATACAAGGGGACGCGTAGCACAATTTGTCAATCTGGCTTTCCAAAAGTAGAATTCTATCAGGCATCAACTGGAACACTTCTCGTTTCAGTTTGAACAATCTTTGCACACTAACACAGATGTTACCATTCGCACTCGACTCTCCTTTTTTTTTATAACAAAAGCGAAATCACGGTCTTCGATTAATTTTTGATTTATATTTTTACGTAGGCTTGAAATAAGTGATCTCCACACATCTGGTTCTAAGGAAATACCATCCTTAGTTGGTCGAAGAATACCATCTTTCCCACACGTATATCTTCTAATATGCACGCATGTACGTTTCCGAAAAGTATTCACCTAAAGTGAAAATACAATCACCCAAGTGTATCATATCATCAGGCTGTGGAGAAGCCTCAGTGTTCATTTTCATGTTCGTTGCATCCCATCTGTTCATCTTCAGGCTTCAAAGTTTCAGAATGATTTTCACCAGCCTTAGTCATTCTTAACTCTCATAGGATTAAGAGTCACAATACTAAAACAACTTCCTGCGAACTTAAAAAATAAATCAAACTAGGTTTTAACACTAGCGGGTGAAGAAAAATCCTAAGTACATAGAATAAAATTTCACGACGTCTTTCAAAGCTCAGAATCACTCTGAAAATGATTCTCCAAACATCCACTATAAACCAATGAATATTCACTTTAACCAATGAGAAGTGTACATAAATCTCTTGCTACTGACGTCATAGAATATCACACGAACTTTTGAGCAGAATTGAGTTGTTTTACACAGTATTCAGATTTTTAGAAAATGCCAACACTTTGACTTCCAAATTCATCCTGACCTACTACGAGTAATTTTAAGATGGTAGCAGGTTTTCACATCACACCGAATGTCGATGACGGTTTCGCATCTCGCGCATGACATGGTCAATCACGTGTAATTGATCATGTCAATTTGCATGAGATGCTAAACCGTCATCGACATTCGGTGTGATGTGAAAACCTGCTACCATCTTAAAATTACTCGTAGTAGGTCAGGATGAATTTGGAAGTCAAAGTGTTGGCATTTTCTAAAAATCTGAATACTGTGTAAAACAACTCAATTCTGCTCAAAAGTTCGTGTGATATTCTATGACGTCAGTAGCAAGAGATTTATGTACACTTCTCATTGGTTAAAGTGAATATTCATTGGTTTATAGTGGATGTTTGGAGAATCATTTTCAGAGTGATTCTGAGCTTTGAAAGACGTCGTGAAATTTTATTCTATGTACTTAGGATTTTTCTTCACCCGCTAGTGTTAAAACCTAGTTTGATTTATTTTTTAAGTTCGCAGGAAGTTGTTTTAGTATTGTGACTCTTAATCCTATGAGAGTTAAGAATGACTAAGGCTGGTGAAAATCATTCTGAAACTTTGAAGCCTGAAGATGAACATATGGGATGCAACGAACATGAAAATGAACACTGAGGCTTCTCCACAGCCTGATGATATGATACACTTGGGTGATTGTATTTTCACTTTAGGTGAATACTTTTCGGAAACGTACATGCGTGCATATTAGAAGATATACGTGTGGGAAAGATGGTATTCTTCGACCAACTAAGGATGGTATTTCCTTAGAACCAGATGTGTGGAGATCACTTATTTCAAGCCTACGTAAAAATATAAATCAAAAATTAATCGAAGACCGTGATTTCGCTTTTGTTATAAAAAAAAAAGGAGAGTCGAGTGCGAATGGTAACATCTGTGTTAGTGTGCAAAGATTGTTCAAACGGAAACGAGAAGTGTTCCAGTTGATGCCTGATAGAATTCTACTTTTGGAAAGCCAGATTGACAAATTGTGCTACGCGTCCCCTTGTATCTCACGTAGTGTCAAAGACAAACTTATGACTTATACTCTAAAAGAGTACATCCTTTCGGAAATTGAGAAAAAATATCCCTGTGATTGTCGATGTGATAAAATCAGCACATATACATCACAAGAAGTTCGTAAACTGGCTGATTCTCTACGTAAGTGACTATTTGATGAGCTCATATGCAACATAAACTACCTTTCTAAAAAAGAATGTGTGGATTGTAAAAATGGATTCATTTTTTACATGAGAGAGAGTGCATGAATGTGAATCATTAACAAGGGGTCGAAAGTTCGACACTTTTTTCGAACAGGCTCTTTTTAATGTTAATTGGGAAAACTTGACTCGTGACTTCGTTACTTTGAATGTTGATAGTCCATGTTTAAAATGTCATGTGTCTGATTTATTTGATGCAATTGATGTTAAAAATACGCTTGAAAGTTTTGAAGAGTTTTACTTAAAGATGAAAGTTTTTTTAATTGTCTTTTACTGTGTGTGTGAATAAATTGTGTTTATCATTTTAAAAGAGACTTGTGTTTTGATTGAGTTGTTGAATATGGTTGATGGATTATACTTTGAAATCACTCTTACATATATTTTTTAATTGTCTTTTACTGTGTGTGTGAATAAATTGTGTTTATCATTTTAAAAGAGACTTGTGTTTTGATTGAGTTGTTGAATATGGTTGATGGATTATACTTTGAAATCACTCTTACATATATTTTTTATATGCACTTTATTGTAAGTAATCTTTATACTATCGGTGTTGTCTTCATCTTATTGTATGGTTTTGTAATTAAGACTGAGTGAAAATATAATTTTTGTAATATTTCTATAGTTTAATACATGCGAAGGACTTCGACTAATGCTAAGTGGAAAGTCAAAATTAGAACCGTAAAGCTTAAACATGTCAATGGTTTGAAAACAATACACAGTTATATTCACATACACAAACTCGTACGTATCAATACACTTACATTAAAGAGAAATATTAAAGACTTATAAATTCTCATATGAGATAAGAACGCTCTTTCTTAACTTAGTTGGTCACATGATCGATAAAAGATCCTCACCTATTTGTGATTTGTCATGAAATAATATACATCGATAGATATGTTACTAAGTGTGTAATAGTTTTTATTTTTCTTAAATTCAAAGTTAAAACCAATTTGTTAATTGTAGGATTATATTAAGTGCTAAAAATGTGATATTTTCGCTTATAATTTCGGTTGATGTGTAAAGTTTTATTACAAGTTCCCTCACACGAATGAACAATAACATGCTAGATGGATATTTGAAAGCTTGAGTAGATGATTTGTAAGTATCTTAAACATTATTATTATTATTTCTAATGCATGTGTGTTAATTAATACTTAGAGTGCAAAGAGTAAATGGTTAAGTGCTATTGGTTATTAATACTAAGAGTAAAGTGATATTGAGTTTTAAATTTAATTAAAGCATTTCGTTTAAAGATTCAGTTGAAAAAATTTTATTTTGTAAGTTTGAAAATTTTTGAAAAAAAAAAAAAAAATAGTTTTGCGAAAAAAAAAAAAAAGATTGAAAAGAAAAAAAAATAATATGTTACAAAAATATTATTATTTTGATTTGAAAAAAATATTTTTGCGGAAAAATTTATTGTTGTAAGATTAAAAATTTATTTTTATATGATTGAAAAAAAAATTGATTTTTTTTAATTAGTGGAAAAATATTACAAGTTTGAGAAATTATTTCTTAAAAACATTTTATACGATTAAAGAAAACAAAAATTTTTGATTTCATTTTCTAAGTAGAAAAATATTACAAGTTTGAAAAAATACTGTTTTGAATCAAAAATCTGTTTTTGAAAGAAATATTCTTACAAGCTGGAAATTTTTTTTTATAAGTTTGAAATGAAAAAGAAATTAATTCGAAACTACGAATTAAAATCTAAAATTTTGTTTGGAAAACCTGACATCAGACTATTGTCGATCTATGTGCTTGATATTTGAGAAACGTGAACTAATTTTAATTGGTCAGAAACAGTGACATCACTTACAAGACGTACTTGCTAAGGGGTGAATCATACTCGCACGTGGGGTTTGTTATCTGTTATCGGTAAAGGGTAGATAGAAATATTGATAAAGTCATTTCCTCAATTCGCACCGTTGTGTGTGGACCATCCGAAGTGCTGTAGGATTACGGTAGTTTTTTTCAACAGCCGAGTTGATTTGCGATTTTACGGCATGCCTTCTGCAAATCGACGATGGGCAAACAGCCGTATGCAGCGATTTCAAATAAAACATGCGTGTAGTTGTAATTTGTGAGATTGAGTTATAATTAACAATCCACTTATTACAATTTCATTCACTGTTTTTAAATAACTTCGCGATAGCTGGTACTTGAGAGATTTCACCCCAAAAAGGTTAGTCTTTTGTACTTAATTTTAGTCAGTATTTAGCTTTAACTTAATTTGTCAAATTTTAGATTAAGTTTCTTAATCTAACGTATAGCTGTCCATTTGAATGTATCGTTCGAAAAGGATAAAGACTAAAATAAATGATATCGATTTTGTTAAAGAAATTAGTTGTTAAAGTAAAATATTATTGGGAAAATGAAACAGTCAAAGTGATTCTAATTCATGAAGGTTGAAAATTTTGTTTTATTCTAACAAGAGTGCTTGTATGAAAAAAAAAATAATAATAAAGTAAACCACTATGCGATAAAATGACTAAGTTAAATACTAATCAAAAAATAATTAATAGAGTTGATTAAATAAAATGTGATAAATTAAATGAAACTCTTGAAAAGCATATAAAGTGATGAAATGTAACTTGAGTGCGAAATTTGCTTACTGGAAAAAAATTAAATAAGTTGATTTTTTTAAAATCGTGAAAATTTGATAATGATAAGTGTTAATTACTACTAGAGTAAATTGATTGCAAGTTTTTAAATTAACTTAGTTGGATGAAAATTGTAGACTTGATAATGTTTCGAAAAATTTGTGTGTTCGATTCCTGTTACTAATTGTGAAAAATTTCTAAGTTTAAAAATAACGGGGAAAAAAAACGATAAAGTAAAAACAAGCAAGAAAATGATTAAGTTAAATACTAAGCGATAAAATGACTAAGTTTAATACTAATCAAAAAATAATTAAATAAAATGTGATAAAATGTAACTTGAGTGCGAAATTTGCTTACTGGAAAAAAATTAATGAAAATTTCTTAATGATAAGTGTTTATTAATGCTAAGAGTAAATTGATTCCAAGTTTTGAAATGAATTTCAGTAGAAGTTATTTTTCGGTAAGTCTATTTTTAAAATTTGCTGACATGAAGTTTTGATACTCGACTTATAATTTTAACATTTCTTG